>NW_027272681.1:0-156815 GCF_040938485.1 Diadema antillarum
TGGAAATTCTGTCAGATGTAGGATTTTATGGCTCATACTGCAGTCTCAATCTAACTTTAATGTGTACAATGATTTATCTACCTCAACCCTTGGAGGTATTTGGAGGTTTTTAAAGGATAATGCTATGACATTTCAAAAATATTTAAACTAAGATCAAATCCAGGAAGTGTGATATAACTTTAAAGTTTACAGCAACCGATTTTTGTTTTTGTTTTTTGTCTGTCTGTTATCACAAACCTCACAAATTCCTCAATACTTCATAAAAATGTAAAATACAGGATATTCAGAGACTGGTCACATAACCTCTGATATAACAAATCTAATATTGCAATGACTATCTAATTCTCATGAATGCAGGGTCAGTGGGATTTCAGGCCAAAAAATGGATACCAGTGAATATTGTGTGAGAAATAAGCAAAATCTTCTCTTATCTCGTAACTCCTGTGTCAGCCTGTTGCTTACAGGAACCTTGTGTCTTGCACAAAGTCTATGGAAATCTTGTATGCACCGTCTGCTAAAAAAGGTATAACTTGCAGGAGTCTTCATATGAATTCCCATAAAAGAAATAGTTTGTTATAACCACGAGAGAAAAAAAAAAAACCTCAGATGTTCAGATTGGAAATGTCTCGAATTAAAAAATATGACAGAAGCTATACGTACAGACCAAAGACATGAATGGGGGTCACTGCAAACATCTTGAGGACATGACAACCCTTGACCCTGTTTTTGCCAGTGATAAGTCCAGCCTCATACATGGGACATACAAAGAAACCACCGCAGTCCTTGGGAAAACTGTGTTACAGTGAGCCATAGCATGATGGATCATTCATGAAATTCAGCGAATCCTTTCAGCTTGAAACAACGAGTTGTACTGCCATGGGCAAGAAAGAAGTACGCTTTACAAGTCAACCAACTCAAAACAAAATAGGATACACAGCAGGACTCCACAACAACAACACAATACATGACATCAGGTATCCCACCTCCGGCAAAAGAACTTTTCACACTCATGTGAGCTCAACTTCTCTGTGAAAGCAAGTAGTGAAGACTTCTCATTCTTCTGCCCCAACAAGACCAAATACGGCTGGACAGTGGTCAAAACCAACAACAGCAAAACAAAGAAACAGACGCGAACAGACACATATGGAGAATTCTCCCAATCGCACGTAAAGGTAAATGTATAAAACACTTGGTCACTAGCGGTCGGGTCCATACGCTGGCCGCATACTATGTGGAAATGAATGAGAAGAGCTTATGCACCCACGCATAACATGTGGAGGTCAAGTGGGGTCACATAATGCTCACTCCTGCACTACCAATAATGCAGACTTTAATAGTAGGCATGGACAGAGTGTAATGGCATCTATTTTTTTTTTCTTTCTTTTTTTTTCTGATAAAATCTAAAAAAATTATGGTACAGTAGTTTGGAGATACAGATAGTGCTCCATGTTTTTCGTGTCTGATCAAAGAGAGTTAGCGCCGTGCACCAGCACAACGTTGTCAACTCACTGTAATGGAAATTGAATAGCGCCGCAGCCATTTGAGTTTTTCCTGAAAACAGGCAGCCCCCCTGATGCTACAGAAGCAGGAGGGTTTCTCCTCTCAAGGACTGCACTACATGCATGAAGCAATTCAACTTTCATGGGGTCTGGAATTGACAACTAGTGATGTGTCCCATATCGGAATAAATGGCCGGCAATCAGCTAGAACTGGTTCTGCCCCTTTGGATGAAACATTGCAATGGGCAGGGGGTGATTGCGATAATAGTTAGACCCTGCCCCATCTGACATCTGATCGCAGCAAAAGGGTTCTGCGGTCACTGTCCCCAGTGCAAACTTAAGAATGTGTTGGATGCATCTGAATGGGGAAAAATGGGACCCAAATCAGAGATACCTTTTTTTATATTCTCTTGGTTCTAGGGTAATTGCCCCCTGGACAATTACTCCAGACCCTTCCCCTGATTCTAACCCTAATCCTAATCCTGAACCTAATCCTCATCCTAACCCAAACTCTAACCCTAAACCTTACCTTAACCCTAATCCTTATTCTAACCTTATCACTAACCAGTATTTAGCCGGGGGGGGGGGGGGGGGGGGGGGGGGATTGCCCTGATATGATTTTCTTATCTGAATATGAAAAGATATCTAGAAGTTTTCTGGAAGCCTTCTGCAGAACCACAAAGACTGGCAATTCTGTACACACTGCCTTATTTCAGCCAAAAAGCTGGTATCAAACAAGGGGAAAAAAGAAAAAAAGCTTTTTAGTATTGCTAAACCTTTCTTGCATGGGACCTACAGAAATGAGAAGGATTCGACATTGATCCATTCTAAAACACGACCTGACTCATCTACTGGTGATTTCTCAGGCCAAGGGCAGTTGAACATTTATTGTTTCATCGCATCATTGTCAAACGAGAAAATTTAAGAAAAAAACAGAGTAGCAGTGAAAAAGAGAGAAAGAGAAACAGATATTGCTAGCCTGAGGGGAAAGTTGTCAGGAAGAAATATTATGAATTCAAAATCAACTGATTAATGACACTTGAAGTGAAATCAAGTGATAGTGCACTCGCAACCTTTTGTATGCTTGCAATTTTTTTTTCAATAACTGTAAACCGGCCTGCGGGTGTAATTTAAAAATCAACGCTCTTTTCAAAAGAGTATGACCAGGTCTCAAACGTCAAAACTCCTCATTTGCTTTGCGATTTTACAAAACAAGGACAAATTGTAATATTTTCTGGAATTTTGAGGTAAATAGGTTTGCATGATCAATCAGGATAATACCTATATAGTTTAATAGCAATTTCTTAATTTAGAACACTATCCCTTTCTTGGTGGAAGATGCAAAGCGAATATTGAGTTTTTATAATCTGTTTTCAGACTCACATTGAAGACCTCAATGGGCAATTCCGCGGTTAGTAACGTTACATTTGAACAAATTTAGATATTTGTTTTTACTACTAAATTACCATTTATTCATTTCAAGCCAAAATTATGTCAAAAACATGTTCATCCTTCCCAGGTTTATGATACAGAAAAGAATGAATACAATCCAAGAAATAATAGCATTGCTATGGCAACTTAAAGGGCTGGTTAGTAACGTTACGAAAAAAGGACATGAGAAAAAAATCAATGTCTTGTAACAAAAAGTGTGCAAAAATTCAAGTTACTTCAAACAAAGTGTTGCATCAATTTCAATTATTGCATCATGACAAATGTTCACACAATGTTTTTTAGCAGTTCGACCAATAATTTCTTAGCTAGACCCCCAAAAGCATGGTTAGTAACGTTACGGTTAGTAACGTTACATTTGTCCGGAGTAATTCCGCAGGTCATTTCACCCTTTTGTAATTGACAAAATGTCACATGACTTCTGGAGTATTTAAATGTATTTATCTTTTACCCTTTAGCAAAACTTTGAGGAAAAAATTTCAAAGGAACCCACTGTAATTTGCATTTAAGTGAATTTCAGCATCCCCAGTCCCACATGTACATTTTAAATGATGGTTTTAGATCTCGCAAAATCAATCAATACGAAAGATAAAATCTACTGAATTTGAAAGACCTTAATGATTGGTGAACATCCTTGGCATTAGTTGATACCTAGATTAAAGAGTAAGATAAAGAGGCACATTTCTTTTATCCATGTCATGTCCACCTAACTGCGGAATTGCCCCAATGCATTTTATACTTTGATAATTCAATTTGCTATACCACTATCAGAGCTACATTAAGCTATTTGTATTTAAGATGATTGTGCAAATTTGAGATTTGCAGTAATAAAGAAAAGATCTCACAAAGATCTTTTAAAAGCTATTATGTGCTCCTTGTAAGGCCAGACATTGATGACTATTTCATTTGAGATTTCAGTGCTCTCACTGCGTTGCACTGATGGATTTTGACGAGACAGGCCTACATGTCTTTCATATTGATAGTAAGATATTAAAACAATACAGATTGAAACTTTGCTTGTTTCGTCAAGTTGAAATGACAACTGCACTGGATCAAAACACAGTACTTTCTATATCACATAGCACAATGATAACATAAGCAAATTTGAGCAGAAAGGGAAAACATCAGTCTGCTTCCACACTAAGAATAGTTTTGAATTTTCGTTTACATAAGGTTTGGTGATCATTCACACACAAGGTGCTTGCAATAACGATGCAATAACAAAATATGACGTGAGTCTGTTTAAGTGGAATCTCATTGGAAGGGAGTGTCTAAAACGATTACTGGTATTTCTTGTCAAATTAACCGCAGGACTCGGCTTCATCCCCAAATTTGCATGCAGCCAACTTGGGATGATATAAACGCATTTATAGCACTACATCACCGTTCAGAGCTTGTGGTGATCCCTCGTGCTGTCCAATTACTGTGGGTGTTTACGCCGGAATAATTCCTAATGCATCTGCCATTTCACACTCAAATGACTCGCTTTCGTGTCGCGGTCTTGGCCATGCTTATTTTTTTTTTCTTCAATCTGTTTTGTTGGGGTGGGGGGGGGGGGTGGGGGTGGAGAAAGGCGGCCAACTTTTATTTCATCTTCCTGCCTGCTGCATACTCGAAAGCGACTGCACTAATTCCACCAATGACAAGATTTTCCAGGATATCTACCTGGCAGCTATTTCTGATGTGTTTTTTTCTTTTTTATCAACATTGCACTGACGCAAGGGAACATCTTAAGATAATAATCTGAGTACTCGCAAAGTCTAATCCTTTCTAGGGTAAAAATACATTTTTGTAGCGATAAATCTAATTTGCCTTCTTCATTTATTTTACCTGTCACATCAGATAAAACTTCCTCAAATGAATATCGACAATGCCTTAACCTGATCACTCACTCTCATTCTGGGTTGTTTCAAAGTGAGCACTGAGTGGCAAATAAACTGAAGTTGCCAGCTCGATCACTTTGCAACATTTTTTTACATTCACTCAACTAATCATTCAACTCTTGAACGACAGTGAGTCAACTATTGTGAAGATTATGATAACAAGAACAAGGCAAACAGATGTATTGACAAATTAATCAGGGACCAGCAGTCAAATAACTTTTGTGGTCAAAAGAAGAAAATTAAGTTGTAAATTTTCTTGACTTAGACTATGAATACACCACCAGCACACTTTTTGTCAAAATCTGCACCCATCATTCTATGAGCTGCAAAGTTTCAGAATAAATGCTCCGTGAAGCTACATCACTGACTGGCGGAAGACCTTCAAACACTGCACTGTAAGTGATGCGCATTTGACAGAACAGAACTGGGGCACACATTGTGCTGTAATGTAAAATGTACTTGCTTAAAGCTCCAGAAACGCCAAGATCAGGGTTGCCACGGATGGTTAGATCACATTTCATGGTGATCCCTTATAATATTGGCAGGTCATGTCATTTCTGCCTTTGCTTGGCAATCCACTTTGAAATGCACTGAGATGTAGAACACAAAAACAAAACTAAAACTTTTCTCCTCCATGGCAGATTTTATATCTGCACGCCAGACTTTGTATTTGAGTGCAAATTCCCCTGACAGGTTGAAATGTGATCGGCAAAAAGTGCGCACTGCATTTCCTCTCTACCTAACCAAGCGACAAAGGTCGGGTGATCTGATACCGCCAGTCCAAGATTTTGCAGCCTGCTAGGTCACATTCAGAGCACAAACATTATACAGCAATGTGGCAGAGACATGCTAGTCTTTTCATCCAACAGTCAACACCTTTCTCCTTCACCTCTCGCTTTCTCTCGCAAGCAACAGGCTGCTGATCAGTTTTCAGTGGACTAGCGCTTTGTGCCATCGGCTATTACCTACGGACTTGAACTGCATTCACACTGCAAATGTTAGCTACAACGCTGGCCAAAATATGTTTACAAACAATACTTAAGTGAACTAAAAAAAAAGAGGAAACAAATGAAAAATATATTCCTTATCCTTTAAAGGGAAAAACCAAAGTGCATGTTTAGTAGCAAGATCAAACAGAAAAGAGGTTCTTCTTGCTTTCTAAAAGAAATACATATTTCGTCCGTTGAGAATGAGAAGGGCGTTAAGTTGTTTCAAACACTATGGGTTTAGAGGCAACTTAATGCCCTTATCATTCTCAACCGACGATTTGTAGATGAAATGAGTATGCCCTGAGGCAGAATATCAAAATCAAAAAATGGAAAAAACAAACTCTAATAAAAAAACAAACTCTAATAAAAAAACACACACAAAACACACCAGTTGATTGATGAAAGTAAAAGGAAGAAGTGGGGAGGGTATTTGATTTTCATAGATAGAATTTCAAAATTCATGCCAAATGAGACGCCACAATCTGATAATGTACGAGTCACAAGAGGTGAAAAGGGTTCCCATGGACCCTATCCTGTGAGAAGTCAGGCACGCTACACACTCTTGCCGCCTCACACCTCACAAGCATGATTGACGGTCATTTTCTTTTATTCATGATTGCCCTCGGAGGAGACACAATCCCATTCGAGGAGAGTCACACATGGTCAACGGAATGGAAATTGAGATGATTGGTGAATTACTGCAGGAGCGACAATATTTTCGGGGGAAAATTGCCGGCGAAATCACTGCAGGGATTTGGGTCGAGGGCAAACTGATATCGAGCCTTCCCAAGGCAACGGTCTGAAAACTTGTCGTGATTGGACGAAGCCAGGCGTGGCAATCCAAGTTTTATCGTTTCTGGCTCTTTACCACATGGAATAAGACAGGCAACCATGATCTACAAACTCTGTGCAACAAATATTGATCAGCAGAATCCGCATAATGAGATGACATGCAATAGAATCGTGAAAGGATGAAAATAGATATAGCCCCTTGCCATGTATCCAGATCAATGCTACACCCTTATGGTAATCATGCATGGCCTGTGTGAAATAACAAACACAAACAAACAAACAAACAAACAAACATAAAATAGCATTTTTCCTGATCATCAGACCTTTTGTCAATTTCTTTAGATTTTGTAGTCCCATGAAGAGAAAATTGTCACAGCAACTATGGCTGTCATCATTACAATTATAATCGGCAAGTTGCAAAGAGTCATCACAAAAATATTTTTGCGACTTTATTATGAAATGTAAAAGCGTACATAAAATGACCCTCAATTCTTTACATTCATTATACAATACAACCAACTGAACCTTTAGTTGCTCTGTGGCACCGAACAAGGCAGAAACGATCCTTTCTCTCTCTCTCTTTCTCTCTCTAAAACAAAACTGAAAACAACATCAAAATACCAAAAAACAAACACAAAACATGAGAAACCAGTGTGAGTAATGCATCATGTTTATAGCCACATTGTTGCACTCAGTGGTGTAGTGTATGGCATCGCTATCAGCAACACTTTCATATCTACTTCTGATTACACAAAGCATCAGTTGAGATTCAGAAGGGCATTAATGCTTTCAAATGTCTGCCAAGTCTGAATAGTGATAACACACAGCATCAGTTGAGATTCAGAAGGGCATTAATGCTTTCAAATGTCTGCCTAGTCTGAATAGTGATAACACACAGCATCAGTTGAGATTCAGAAGGGCATTAATGCTTTCAAATGTCTGCCAAGTCTGAATAGTGCACTTATGCTTCTTAACCAACAACATTACAGCAGACAAAAAAAAAAGCGACAACAACAACAAAAACAAAACAATGTGCACGCACAAGTACTGCTTACTCACTGTATTCATACTTGCACGCGCATGAGGGTTTTCAGGCATGAACGGTACAGTGGTTCTGGTTAATCATGATGATACTAATACCGACACTGTGCATTACTCAATGCATTCAGATTGATAGGATTGCCATGTGCCGGTGGTGTTCCAGGGGATAAACATCATTCCTTACCATGGCAACCACTACCTGTTTGATGCAGTCATACCAGTCGTTGATATGGTGGGGGCGGGTGGTGTTGTATTCATTTTGTATTCTCTTATTCACATATGCATTCGTTGCCATTTTCATGTGAAATTGGTGAGGAAAACCACTTCATTAAGGTGCAGGCAGGGCTGCTATTAAAACATCCATTTCCTCCACTATGGATTTTTTTTCTTTCTTATTACCTCCGCCAAGGGAGGAGGTTATGTTTTCGCTACCGTTGGTTTGTTTGTTAGTTAGTTAGTTTGTCCGTGTGCAAAATAACTCAAAAAGCAGTTAACGGATTTGGATGAAACTTGCAGGAAAGGATTAGAATGATACAAGTAACAGATGATTAAGTTTTGGTAGTGATCCGAGAATTTTTTTGGAATTTATAAAGGATTTTTTACATTTTGGCAGGTAGGGTCAATGAACTTCAAGGGAGTTCAGGCTGCGCGTATTTGAGGTTTGCATGCGTGCACTAAAGTGCGTGCTCTAGTGTCTGCTAGGGCGAGGCGCGCCATGCAGCTGAGGGTTTATGATGTAACAAAGGCTTCTACATTGTATATTGGGAAATCGGGCGACTTTCAGCACACAATGCTATAAGTATGTAATATGGGTGGAAATCACTGATATCTCAATCAGTGGTGGAAATGAGCTGCATGCTTGGCGGAAGCTTGGAAGCTTGCGCTCTCAGAGTGCTTCTCTAGTTTTAGCATTTGTTTTTTAACAAAAATGTTAATGGATATGGATGGAAAGTACGAAAGGAAGTCATCAATGGGCTATAGCATGTGATGACTGATCCCTTTGTGGAGGAGGCTCAAATGTATAGCGTGTACACAGACTCGAGTCCTGGTACATTGTATGTGATAAAGAATTCTGTGGCATTAAAAAAGATGAGGGTAATTTCAAACTTTACCACATCATTAATCCATTCGTAACTGAACCGCCTAAAACCACAAGTCTTGTTACTCCCTAGAACGCCCAAAACCGCCCATCCATTTTTTTTAATAGTTTCTGCTTTACCATTTTTATTGTTTTCATATAGAGTATATATAATGCTGTAATTTGAAAGAGGTCAAAGGTCAACAAATGTATGTTAATAGAATAACTTCTGTGACACATCAGTAACAATAGGCCATTATGTATGGAATATTCAGCTGCTAAGGGTTAGACTCCTGGATGAATGTCCACCATGCCAGGATCAAATACATGTAAAAGAGGGCAAGCTCATTACCAAGCTCTAGATGGACCACAAACTTTTGATTCTGCTACCGGCAATACTCTGGTCAAAATTTGGTTAAAATCCAGCCCCTGTTTTCCATCGGAAAGATGTCAAGAATCATGAAAACTTGCTCATTTTGGTTTAATACTTTGGCCCCACCCTGTATGTCCCTGTTGGGGAATACCAACACTTGTACAAACTGTGATCCCCTTCCTACATTGATGATTCCTGCCATAATTACTGGGCTAAAATCCAGTCCCCAGTTTCAAAGTAGAATACGACAATGTGAAAAAAGTTTAAGAACCCTTGAAGGACAAGTTCACCTTCATAAACATAAGGATTGAGAGAATGCAACAATATTAGTAGAACACATCAGTGTAACTTTGAGGAAAATTGGACAATCGATGCAAAAGTTATGAATTTTTAAAATTTTTGTGTTGGAACCGCTGGATGAGGAGACTACTACAGTTAGTGAGTCATGTGCGTACAACAGTACAAAGAAAATGTAAAAGAAAATTCAACATATTTTCACTTTTTTTTGCATAATAAAAGAGCTCTTGACTTCCCTCTTTCTAAAGGCAGGGGGAATAATATTACCCATAACATTTGTCGGTAACGAGTCAGTTGAATGTGTACTTTTTTCAAAAGATGGAATTTTGTGAAATTCTCTTTATATTTTGTTGTACGCATGTGACATCTAAGTTATTCATACACTGCAGTAGTCTTCTCATCCAGCGGTTACTACACACAAACTTAAAAAATTCATAACTTTTGAACGGATTGTCTGATTTTCCTCAAACTTTCAATGATGTGCTCTACTAATATTGCTACATTGTCTCAATCCTTATGTTTATGAAGGTGAACTTGTCCTTTAGGAAAGTTTAAACCTTTATGCACTGTATAATTCTTTGGTATTTGCAAATTGTGTTTGCAAAGAAGGTGAGCAAACTATATGATATTGATTCACAGTTCAGCATCTGGAGAATTCATATCTGAAAAAAAAAAAAAAAACACGAAAAAAACCCCCTCCGACATTGTATGGCTTCCCAGATGACGAAAATATATATATATGTATGCACATAAATGTCAAGGAGATGAGAATGAATTGACATTTCACTGAAAAGTGGACAAACTGAAAAAGTAAAGCCTCTGACACTGCAAGTACAGCTACAGCTAGGCAAAGCAAAAGGACTTCCACAGATCACCATCAGTACCAACCCTCTCTTGGGACCTTGGTATTCGAGATGCTTGATCGGCCTGATCCGCGTCAGACAACCGACAAACACAGAGGGGGAAATCCCAAGTCACCTTTCGAACTTAAGTCCCGAGTTTGCATGCCTTTCCTTCCTCTCCCCCTTCAGCCCCCCCCCCCCCCCCCCCCCCCCCCCCCATTGTGGGCATGTGGACTGGCTTCGGAAGGAGTCCTGCGGGACAAATCTAATGTCAGACCGCATAATGGCGCTTGTGCTCGTGTGTGTGTGTGTGCGTGTGTACGCATGTATTTGTATGTGTGTGTGTCAGAAAGCCAGCATTATAGATCATAGAAGGATTCACAAATCAGAGTACATTGCAGATCCATTCTCAGGAAACTCTCAATCCTCTCCAAGCCACTTGACCATCGGTAATTGATGTCCCAATTGATCAGTCGGGCGACAACGCGTCTCCTACAAGAGTGCCGGAACATGCCCATTCATTATTATTCTGCGTCATTCGTTGTCATGAAAACAAACTCGAATCCTAAAAGCACATACAAACAGTGAATTCTATTTGCTCTTCTTTTTTTCTTTTTTTAAGATTTCTTTGAAAACTAGTTTTTCGTCAATTTGTATGTCGGTACATGGCGCCAGGTGTAAATGAGGCACAGACATCTGCACAAAATCTCTATACTTTACCGACATTATAACAGTTTTGGCACAAACAACACAAAAACACAAAATGTAAGAATTGTGCCACTTCAGATACACAACATAACTGCTTGAGTTAGCCGCCTTTTGCACAACATATCAATTAATCAATTTTAGCACAATAACTGAGGTGTTAGTGCTTGATTAAAAGAGAATAAAACAAAAACAATAACAAATGTTGGCCTGTGAATGGTAGTTAAAATCACATTCATGGTCTGCATGTAGTCCATGGGCGAAAACAGGTGCCAAACAGGTGTACCTCATACACACACATGGTGGTGTCTAGAAATCACTGCTAGCACTGCCTCTTTGAAGTGTAGTTGAATTCTAGTTTGTGAAACTACTGTAAAAGTGGAAATTTTCGCAGTGCTCAAATTTTTACGCATTTCATGCAAACCAGAAACTAGTGCGGAAATATCTAAAAGCACACAAATATTTTTGACTGCCAACTGTTCCAGTAGTTGATGTCTTGATTCCACGGAATTAAAGAAAACACAAAACTCTTCTTACCCGGACGAGTGCGAAAAATTATTCGCACGAAAATACCCACTTCTACAGTAAGCTACAGTAAGTGTAAACTCTCCTTTTTTCTCATCGTATGCCATGCATCATCCATGTGTAACAGATCAGTGTGTGCAAGTGAGAGAGTGTGTATGTGTGGGGAGAGGGGTGCATTAAGTGTGTGTGCATGTTTGCATAATTAATGGCATTTACCTGTTGCATCAAGATGAAAGGTTTTCAATGAAACCGCAAATCAACTTGCCTGAGACTGGTTTCTTCCAGCTCATCCATGGGGATGACGTATATTATACCACCTGTTCATTCAACCCTTTCAATTCTAAGCACAGCACAGCTTACAGGTGCATGGATGTCACCATCAATGAATAAAGGAGTGCTGATTTTCCCTGGGGGCACTCTCCAGTATGGCACCACACCTCTCAGTGTTTCAGACGGAACACCAGTAATCAACATCCACACATTCAACCACTTTCGATTCCACAAACAGAGCATTTCAGTTCTCCTTGCCTCATTGTAGTCTACATCTTTCCATTGATTTGAATACACAAGCCTACAATGTGTACAATACAACCTGTAGCCATCTTTGAATAAGGACCCGTACTTCCAATCTGGCAACTCCCATTTTTCGACTCAAAACTTGACAGTCCTGTAGAAATACAACACTACAAAGATCCAAGGTGTATGCTCCAAGTCATGATACATAAATAAACTCCCCTTCTTAAAAAAAGAAAGAAAGTAATAATCATAATAATGATAATAATAAATCATCATCATTATAATCATAATAAATAAATATATAAATATAAATAAATAGATAGATGAATAAATAAATAAACAAATGAATGAATAAATAAAGGCAAACATTTGATACTTCTCTTCATGAAAGACTTACAGACAGCCAATCCCTTTTGCATGCAAATTTTTGAAAAATTGGTGAGAAAACTTAGGTATTGAAGAAAACACTATTTGGAAACCTCACTGTAAATTTTGAACTCAAGAGGGTCTTTATTTGTTCAGTTAAATTGACCATAAAGATTTGAACAATTTTGCAAACTTCGCAAAAATTACAAATCTAAATACTAGTCTAGTTTTACAGACCTGTGTGATGCACTTAGTTGTACATGTAGTTCATGTAAGTGGTGTGTTGTTATTTGCCACTGATAACAAAGTAAGAGAAGCTAGTGAATTCTTCTTTTCTGACAGCTTTAAAACATGCATCTGTTGTTCGAAGTATAACTTAAGTATCATATTACAACCACAGGAGGATTAATGTACAGTGTATGCAGCTGTGCCTAGTACACAGAATACGTTACGATGAGCGTTTGGTGCATTATTTGAATTTTAACGGCTTAACAACCTTCAAATATCACAGAAATGTTATAGATTTACAATAGTCTTGTCATTCTGGTGGAATATATCATGTTCTGTGCTATTTTGGAAGAAATGCAAAAGGGAAGGGCCATCTTTAACACTGGTACCCCAACAGAACCAACACTAGTAAACCAACCCACCTACACTGTAAGAATACAAACTCATTCCACAGTTGCATCAATTTTCTAAAATGCATTGCATAAATTTCTGAATAACCACTGTCATTGCCACTTGTACCAGCTTTTCAGGAGTATTATACCCTGGTGTTTTTCACCTAAAAAAAGGAAGTGTCGAGAAAGGGCTCCCGTAGCACTTTATGGCAAATTATCTTCCCTGCTGTAAGCATAAATTACTTAGCTGTATGGAAATCTTCATTAAGTTTTCATATCCGACTGAGCTACTGTACTGCCAAAACGATAGCACGCGAATATGCCAAGATATTTTAGAATTTGTGCATACATAACATGCAAAACTGGGAAAAAGAAGACTGAGCGAAGTGGGTGGGGGGTAGGGAGTAGTCATTAGGTGAAAGCTCTCACATTTTCAACAGGCACAGAGGCTCACAATATGTCAGGTGTGGTATGCTAACATCATACATCAAGTCACCATACCTGAGTACGGAGGCAGGCATCATTTGTCCCTCGGCGGCGGCCTCGATCGTCGACTGCCACGTGTTGGTCGAGTTTGGTATTACAAAGCCGAATTCGAAGTACCATTCTGGGTGGGGCAGTGAGAAAAAAACAAGAAAAGAGAGAGAGAGGAATGAATGCATGAGGCTAAATAAGCATTCATTCAACAATGTGAAATCTACGTGTTATCCAAATTGCGCATTTCATTTAAGAAATGCCTCAAGAGGTTTACATTGCGAATAATTAAAGGCCCCCTGAAATCCAAATGCATGTTGATTTGGGTTGATTCATGATACCCTCAACATCACTTTTGCGGTGAAACGAATATCTAGAAACATTCCATATATTTTTAAAGATTTTTTCTTCTATTTTTCTTCAGATTACTTGGGAACGCCCACAAAAAATCCTTCCAAAACAATATTCCTCTGATGACCTCATTCGTCAATCATTGCTAAAATGTTTAACAAAAGACATTGGAATGCACCTTCCCCTCGACTCAGCATAACTTGCATGTTCCCTCGCCGTGTCTTTTGTTAGTCACATTAATATCACAGAAACTTTACAAGTTATGCTGAGTCGAGGGGAAGGTGCATTCCAATGTCTTTTGTTACACATTTCAGTACTTTAGCAATGATTGACAGACTCGCGAAATATATGGTGTATACAGTATGCTAAACACGCAAAGATATTTCATCAGTGCTCTCTCGGGTTTTTACAAACATTTTCTTTGTATTTGTTAATAAGTACAAATGAAATGAAATGAATTTCATATCTTTGGTAGATAAAGCAAAGTAGAAGAAATCCACTCAAACACAAGACAAAAGTTCACTCTCAAAAAAAAAGAGAGAAAATAAAAACAATGCCCCTAAACTACTTTGTTAACTGAACAGAAACCTTGAATCAGTGAAGTAGGCCAAGAGCAACATCCATTACTTAGGACACCTCATCACATTTCTCTATTCTAAGAAGCACTTGACAAATTTTTGCCTGCAGCTTCTGAGGAGAGGCTGAAGAGCAGTCACACCATTAGGCTTTGTTAGCTGTACAATGACTATCACAAGTAGATATAAAGCTCCAGGGAATGTGGTGACAAAGAGAGGTTTTTTTAGAGGGAACATTTAATTTGTCAGAAACTTTAGAAGCAGAGGATTAAAGTTAATCACGAATGTGGGTCCCGGGCTGCTGCAAGGAAAAGGAGAAATAATGTGATCCAAAGCATCGCTAAGCAGACAAGATGGGTTCTACTTTGGATAGATTAATTCAATCTTTCCACGAAATATGTGCTGTCAGATTCTCAAGAGCTTCTCAAGAGCTTCTTTCATGTTCTGTTAATTTCAGAGTACATGTACACAATCTTAAAGATAATACACCATTAAAGAAGAGGGTGAGAAGACTTTCTCAGAACATTATTAAAGTGGGAGCAAAAGTAAGAGTGATAAACCAAAAGATAACTCTTCTGTATTCCATGAAACAAGGACTGATTTTGCCCTATTTTCCAAATTGTGTGTGTGTTGTGTGTGTTTGTGTGTGACATTGTGTGCTGCTGCAATTTGAAGGTGTAGGATCATTGCTCTATTCATTTGAAAATATGGAAGCTTTTAGAACTCCACATTCTGTGGTTGGACTTCTTGCTTTACCATAAATCGATATCACAAACTGTTTGAAAATTATGCGACGTGGATTTTGGGTGGGGAGAGGGGTGGGGAGAGGGGTAGGGAGAGGGGTAGGGGAATACAAATTTGTATGTTTACATACAACTCTGTTTAGATTTTCAAGAACTATAAATTTACCAACATCAACTTCCTGCTTACAATAAAGAAAGACAATGTGGCCTCCTTTGCCAAAAAGCTCAAACTTTTTAGAGATACAGTATGTGCAATTGCAGAGTAACTAACTATAAGACCGACATGATGGTACTAGTACCTGTCTGGTCGGGGGTGGAAGGGGGGAGGGGGAGACGAGGGGAGGGGAGAGGAGAGGAGGAGAGGAGGGGAGAGGAGAGGGGGAATGAATGCAATAAACTGTGCTACAGACTTTAATCAGAGGATGTGATATAGTTAAGGATTGTGTTCAGAAAGTCTTTTTGTATTTCATTACTGCTATATTGTTCTCTGAACCAAACTTGAGAGCTGTTTTTTTACACAAAAGTTCCACTGGTCACTGTTGATCACTTTTCACAACTTTTTCTTTTTTGTAGCTCAGTATATTAATTTCACCATTCATTAAAAATCATCATAAAGCAAAGAAATTGAGGTAACAGACACATGAACCCACAAATAAGTACCAATATTTTACCAACAGTCACTGAATGATTGGTATTAAATAACCCTAATGAAGCACTGAACACAAGAATTTATGAGGCTTCTTAATAAACAAGGGTTTTCTGTTCTGAGTACATTTTTATTTCAATAGGAGAATAAAGTCAAATATAGGGAACAGACAACTTTCATTATGATCAGACAAAAAAAAAAATGAAAAAAGATATACGGGAACGAAACTTTGATAATGGGGCAATAGTTTGGCCAAAATACACAAACAACTTTGTACAGCGTATGTATAAAATGCAAAAAAAAAAAAAAAAAAAAAAAAAAAAAAATGAGTCAAGGTAATGAGGCCATCCCCTAAAAATTCTCCTTTACTACATTTTTTTTCTTCTCTTTCATCTGATTAGGCATCTAACAGCATTTGACCCCGACTCTTTACAAACTCCTCATTTCTACAGCAGTGGAACTTGAGAACAATTTAATGTTGAGGATCTAATGACTTTTCCAGAATGTACCTTATGGGGAAAATAGCGGCTGAAAACCAGAAGGGCGTTATAGCAATTTTGGATGGAATTGAACAATTGGTGTCATGTTGTAGAGCTTGATCTCTACATTATGGTGTCAATTTTAGAGTGTTTCCATTTTCAGTGAAATGTTTAAAATTAAAACCAATAGGGTGCTATTTTCCCTGATATTTGGAACAATGCTTTTAATATAAAACCTACCCACTTTTGATTAAATCTCAGCTTTTATTTCATGAAATTTGATTGTGTTGTTTTAATCTATGCTCACATCTTAGAACGTGATACTAGTAGCACCCTTCTCGTTCTCTGCTGACAAAGATGAAATACACGGTTTCAAGCATACATGAGACTCGTGCTGCACCGACATTATCACTTTACGTATTGGCATTCAATGCGACTGTAACTGAAATCACTGCTCACGAAAAGTGGATATTTAAGACTGAAGAATTCTACCTTTTCTTTTTCATTTTTTTTTTTCACTTCCACTTGTAGCCTAGGGACTTTCAGAGTTCTGCCTGTCTGATTTTACACAATTAAAGCCAACTTCAATCATGGGCAGATTTTCCCTCTCATGGAGAGATTCTATAGCATGGCTTGCATGCTAATGAACAGGACTCAATTCCACATCTTCAATCTCAAGGGAATGGGCGAGGTAAGAGCCCCTGATAGAGTTGCCAGGAAAACTTAAAAATGAAGGAAAGACACGCAATATCTCAAGCTTTCAACAGCCGTGACAAGGAATGCTGTTCACATTAATTAAAATCTACTGATACTTCCTCTCTGCACACATGCAGGAGAATACGTGAAAGGGCCTACCTCATCGGGATTGGCACATATTACTTTAAAATCTGGTTACGACTCTTTGCCCTCATGACTATGCAATCATTCGCCGAGCATCTTTTCCAGAAGTTGCTGGAAGCTGACAGTTCATGTGATGCAATTATTTCTTTCTTGCAGCAACAGTATCCTTCCTGATGAATTAATGGTTTGGCAGGGGATTTCATTGGCAGGTTCTTTCCTGAAGCTCCATCCAAGTCTAGGGTACTTTTTGTCTCTTTCGGTCAATGCAACACGTTCATAAAGTAACTTTTTTTTTTTCCTACCGCTTAGGGAAATTGTTTTTTTTTTTCAATTATATTTGTTTCTTTATGAGGGGATTGCATTCTACAAGCTCTGCTTTTTAGCAGTCCCCTCCATTTCCAGCATTTTTGTTTCTGCCTTTACCACAATGATGACATAACAGTTATTTGTATCTCTGTTGATAATTTCCCTGGACATCTCTTCTACTATGTTATTCTGTTCATCGCATTGTGGTACTGATTTCCTGACATCTACGAGTGTTTCATTGTATTTCTAATTACTTGTTTGGAAATGTAATAAATCAACTTGAACTGACTTGACATTTATTTAAGAATTGCAAATGGAGAATGCTGAAGACACTTACATCTACTCTGCAGTCACCCTGAGACATACAGTACTATGCATGGACCAGCACTGTTTGCAAGGCACTTGAGTCACACACATGGGAAAAGAGCCCCATCAGATGCTCTCCAAATACATATTTTGGGGGACTACGCTTCAGAATAACTACCACAGTACACTGATATTATGCCTTGTGCATATAATTTTGCCCCTGTCACATCGACTTAAAAAATTGTATGCTATAGTATAACATTGTTCTCTGCTGTAAACATGTTAATATCATGGACAAATACTTCTGGTACCACTATGGATTTTCCTATGCAGAGTTATTCCAGCCCCTCATAGAACTTTATTTTAAAAAAAGATAATAATATCTGGTCATCATCTTTAACAGAGAAAAGGGGGGGGGGGGGAGATTGGAGTGCCACCACAGATATCAAAATATTGGTATAATAAGTGATAACATAAAATATTGCGAGCTTTTCTGAAACTCCTTGGAACACACCAAACATCCAGTTTTTACCTTTAATAAGGGTTTAATCAAGAGCACAGCTATTTTCAGCTGCAGTGTAAATAATATTGCGGGCACCGCCAACAGGTGGTTCTACCATTCTCCGGCACAGTGCAAGTGCCCTTCCATTTGAAACATGATACCTTAAACCGAATCCTCCACTTTCACGGTGGAAGCAGGAACATACTTCCCCTTTTAGAATACAGGATCTAGGTCTTGAAACTGAAGACATGAACCAGTGTTCAGAAGCTGCCCACTTTATACTGATTTTTCACAAAGCATTCTGCAAAGGTAGACATGCAGTGTCTCCCCCCCCCCCCCCCCCCACTGTTTAACTACAATTATACAGTACAATGTATATTATTCATATTCTCTCACATTTGCCAATCTGAGATGACAGAGGAACCTTCCTGAGAGCTAGCATAAATCATTTGCGATATGAAATCACATCTGATATTCATAATCCTTTCAAAATCATTCCCCCTGCTCTCTGACAGAGCAAAGTCAAGTGCTCATTCATTGCACTACAAAAGTGCACACATGTTATTGAAGTATCTTTATTTGTTGTATTTGTCACTTGAATGAAGTAACAAAATCTTTTTTCTTTTATTTCTCATTCAGAGACGGCTGCACAAAAGTTCGAAATTCCTCACTTTTAGATGGGTTGTCTGGTTTCCTCAAAGCTTGCTGATGTATTCTACTATGATATGCTGTATTCACTAATTTCAGTTTTCACACGAGTTTCATTCTCCTTTAAGTGTTCAAATGCAGAGTTTGGTACGCTGATAAAGAGCAAGATTGTCAGCAGGTCCTCAAAAAAGAAAGATAGAAAAAAAAAGAGTCCACATGATGTACATTTTTGTGTACATGTATGTATTTGAATTCATATGTATGTATCTGCCTATTGGCATGTACAATTGTACATGTACATACACATCCTATTCTTCCTAGAGGTGTAATCTTCACTGTCATTCCTCTAGCTCAATTCTGCTGTGCACACAAAATTTCCTCCAATATCAAGAGGAGATTTCCCTTGTCAAAACAAGACAGAATAACAGGCAGAGAGGCAAACTACAGTGCATGGTGTCGTCAACAGCACCCTGATAGATAATTTCCCCGCAAATCAGAATGGGCGGACAAAAGCAACACCAGACTCGCACTCCAAATTCCAGGAGCGTGCGATACCGTCACCTCATCAATTTGAGAAATTACGGGATCTCCGCTCACGTGCCCTTTTGACATGCAGGGAATACACCTATGCATACGTGTATACACCAATCACTTCTATGTATTTTATATTCTTGCTTCCCAAAGGAATTCAATCAAGTACCTTCTACTCACAGGACTTCAAGACTCACACATTAAAGATAACAAACTAAATTTGTACACATATATCACAGAAGCATCTCAATAATATCACTACACGTACACTACCGCTCCAATATTTCTTTTCTTTTTCTGTTTTTCTTGGGGGAGGGGTGTATCAGTTAAGAATCAGAAGGATATAGCAAAACACTAAATTGTGCTGGACACATTATCCAAAGTCGCTGGCACTGAAATGGTTACCCCTTTGTGTGCAGTAAAGTGCTGATTAGCACAGAAAGCTCTACAGCCCTAGTGCTGTATACACTGTCCATCTGAAGTCCCTGAGTCACATATGGAGTATTAAATGACACAAGTTACACAACTCCAGCTGAGAGCTACAATGAAATACCATTGCATCAAGAGTATGGTGCTAATGCTACCACATTAAAATGCTAGACAACCATCCATTCAAATTTTATCATGTGTCTCACTCGCAAAAAGCGTCCTCAATATCTCTCATCTACAAATTTAAGACCATAGTACAGTTTGATCATCGTTACATCAGGAAGCAAACCAATAAGTTCTTTAATAAATGCTGGGCTTAACCTTGTTAATTGTATTATTTGAATAGAATACTCCTCTTTCTGAGTATGTTCATTGTTGCTAGTCATTGGGAGTTTTCCTTGCATGAAACGTGTTTTATACAGATTTCTATCAATCAGGGTTACAAGGAGGAAAAAACAAGAAAAAAAATCATATTGATAAACAGTCAGTGCTACAATTTACAGTCTGTAGTTGCCATCAGTATGTAAAAGCGGTCAAGGTCACAGCTAATCAGCTGTGAGCATTTGTTGTCAGAATGGTTACTGCAAGTACTGCAACTTTCAGTAATTACAACTTATAATGTACATCTTTCACATGAAAGAGGCCAAAGGAAAGTCCATCATACTTGAATTAATAGATGCCGATAGTTGTTACTTTGTCAGAGGCCTTCATCAGCCTATCCTTGTATAAAGACTCCTTGAAAGAAGGGCATGTGACAGCAATTTTCTGATAATGGAGAACATCAATATCATGTCTTGCCACACAAGCAGGTGAATGGTCTACAAGTATACAACATGCTCTTGGTACTTTCAAGGTGTTGTCACTATACACTGTTGTTCAACACTGATATAAAACAAAACATGACTGGCAGTGTTTTCTAATTACAGACTATACATTAGTTTGAACACTTCCTGACCACTCACATTTAAAAAAGAAAAAAAAAGTCTTAGGCCACTCAAATAAGGGCTGGCAGCTCAAATAAAGGAAAGAAAATGCAGCAAAGTCATACAGTGCAATTTGATATGAACAACATATTTATAAGGGAGATATTGTGGCTCCTTCTCCATTTTAAATGTAGGTCACTCAAACCAGAATTATGGATATTCAGCATTTGATATGAACATGACCCCAATTTCTAGTGTAAGCTTTTTACAATTTGATATATTGAACTGGACTGAGATTTCATATGCCATCATCCACATGAAATGTTACAATTTCTGAGCAAGGCAAGTTCTGCAATAGGCCAATGGTAGAATGTCTCTACTACAGAATCTATGGCCATATATTTATATAAATGATTGTGTGTTATTAAGCCCTTGACTTAAAAGGGATTTTCTATATAATTTTGTTACATTTTTGGTCTTCTTTTCAGGCGAGTAAACTTAATGTTCAGGCAAGTGTTCTGCAACAATTGAAAATCCGCTTGCCTGACTGAGAAAGCAATTAAAATGGAAGTTGTAGCATCCTGCATAATGACATTACTTAGTTGTAGTTATTGAAATACAGGCAGAACATGCTATAATCTAAACCAAACTTAGAAACACTAAAATCACAAAATTTGTGGATGAATATACTTGTACTCTCCACAGTAAACGTGTTGGTAAATGCCCACAAAACAAAGCCATGGGCACTACATTACAACTCACACCAATTTTATTATGATAATTATTATCATGTTTATCATTTTTTTACCCTAATAACACATTGGTACTAATATCAAAAACATGAAATCTTGAAATGCTTGTTCTATTCAAAATGATTTTCCGCCTCATCCAATATGGTGAAAACTTTCCAATGGAATCAAGTGTTTCCATACGTTTACTTTAATAGTGTTAAAGGTACTGTTTACCATTGGGAGCAGTGATGTAAATAAATGTATGAGTTATCCCAATTGATGCTTATGTGTAGGTTAGTTGTACCACAAAACATCCTACCATATAAAAAAAAATTGCAATAAAGCCTAAAATATCAAGAGACATCACTACTTTCCTCACTTAACTATAACTGTAGATGATTTACAAGGTGTAGTCTACACTATCACAATTGTTCACATTTGTATATTTAACAATACTTAACATTGATTATACTGATTAACCTTTTTACACTGGTTGTTTCTATCTGTAACTCACATTTTAGATTTATTTTGAAGTACTAAAGCTGGGTTTTTGTTTCATGATCTGCAAATGGTAAAAAATGCCATTAAAAGCATGTTGGGGTTGGGATACAACATACCCTTCATAATAATCCAGTGCACATACAAAGCACAATGAGCCAAGTTCAGGCAATCCTAGGCATACAAAAACCCTGGAGGAATCCATTTGCGTGACTTCTCTAACAATCCCTAATTCTCGAGCAGCCCCATTCTCTTCCATCACGTACACTAGCTCTAGCAGAGGTGCCGTGGCATTCTCTCCCTCAAATTTTGGGCTGAATTGCTTTGAAATCAAGAGCACTAATTGATGTATTGCCCCCCTAGTGACTACTCCACCGCAGCCCCGCGAGCACATTCTCTGCTCACGTGCTACCCAGATGATGCATTAAGCTCCACAAAGCATCTACACAACCACTTCAGCTCCTTTCGATCTTCCTGGCACCACAGGCACGACTCAATGCCAAAGCCGAGATATCAAATCTTACGGACATGAATGCTCCAACATACAGAACACAATTCTGAGGTCATACAGGCCTATTTATTGTACACCTTTCTCCATTAGATTGCATGCAGCCAGATAGACGAAAATATCTAATAAAACAGATCCAACAAACAAGATTTAATCTGGTTTGACATTCAAGAATTCAACATGTTGAAGCACATTGCCTGCTTCAAGGTTATATGGTCAAATTGGTTTGACAGATATTTGAATAGGTGTTGCTATGCAGCACCCTTCCTTTTTGACCTTTCATAAATGACATTTAAACACATTGCAATCTCATCCATTTGTGAATATCAACGTAAGTCGTGGTTTAGAGGTGGGGAATTGAGGAATGCAATGCCAATGAAATCAAAGTTCTCAATATACATTCCCGATGCTCTTGCCGCTGACAGTCAATTTAAGCTTGTTGACTCAATTTAGGGTTTTGGTTCTGTATCAACTGAGATCTACTTTAAAGATTACAAAAATGGTACAACCATAGGGTGTGTGTTCACTTGGCCTCATCATTATGTTCTGGCCCTATATATCCTATTTTCTAGTCAAAAGGACAAATGAAGGTCATTGGGACCATACAAGTATACTGTATACGCCGAATATTTTGTGAGGTCTTTATTTTTGCCAATTTCACGAGTCAGCTGCTATTCGCGAAATTAATGACACGCGAAAATATTGGCTCTAATCCCGATATGAATGTGATGTATGCGTATACATTTCTCCGTTCAGTACAGGACTCCATGATAGCGAATTTAACCACTCGCGAAATCGTCATGAAGTCTCGGTTCACGAAAATTTAGACTCGCTAAATATATGCCATATAACCTATTGACATCTATATGAAGTATCCAGATGATCAGATCTATGTGTGAGTTTTAAGCATGTTTGACCATGTTATTTGATAATACTTTGACACAAATGGTGATACATAATTTGTATTGGCTATCAATTGAAATTTCATGTGAGGAATTCCTTAAACCATTTTCTCAAATTCCTAAAATATTAAATTTAGACAATTTCCCCCTAAACCACGAAAAATGATCCTATAAGGGAAAGACCATGCCTCAACTGAAAGACTTTGAATTTGTGCATACATCCTTTTTGCAACCCTGAAAATAAGATTTCTTTCATCAGCTCGTATATTGTAGAGACAGGTGATTAGACCTTTCCTTAGGAAAAATAAAACTTGATTTTTTTTTTCTTTTTCTAACGAACAGAGATGCCACTTACAATGAAAGAGAGGGCCTGAAAAAAATCTACAATCTATTGTACTATACATGAAGCTATTTTGTACATCTACAAAAGAGCCTGATCTTTAATACCACCGAGGTCTGAATTTGGGCTTTTGTCTGAAAACTAGCATCCCTGTATGATTGAGAGAGAAACAATACCAAAGATTTCCAGTGAGTTTATTTCAACCCCGGAAAAAAAAAAAATCCAGATGTTATTTTCAGTACAACAGTGTGATATGTGGTCGTTTTTTTTTTCTTCTATTGTTTTGTTTAAACTCTGATGTGTATAAACTTGAAGATTTCAACAATGTTAGGAGACACCTCTTCAATCATGCAAAATTGTGTGATGTTTGCAAATGGATATCTGACCTTTAAAGATTCAGTCATCTACACTAGATATGAAGTTATTTTTGTCCTGAGGCATCTACTCTACACTCCACTCACCGAAAAGAGCAAAATATACCACTTTTTCATCACATACAATTCAGCTTCCTACATGAGAGTAAATCAGCAAAGGAGATGTTTGATTGACTATCCATTCAAAACTATCCAGTATGTATTTGTTCGACTTAAAGTTGACTTACCACACTAGTACATGATTTTGGTATGGTGGCAGCTGATTATAAACACTTCATTTTTCTTGCTGTCTCCACATTCTATTACATTTATGTTGTCAATTTGAATTTACTGCATACATCAAATATTTCGTGAAGTTTTTATTCTCGCGAATTTTGTGAGTCAGGTGCTATTCGCAAAATTAAAGACATGTGAAAATATTGACTCTGATCCTGATGTGAATGTGACATATGCATACACTGTGTACACTTCTCCGTTCAGTACAGGACTCTACAATCGCGAATTTAACCACTTGTGAAATCGTTGGGAATTCCCGATTCGCAAAAATTTAGACTCGCAAAATACTCACGAAATATATGGCATATACAGTATATTATCTGTGCCTTTGTCTGGATTTTTTTAATTTTTTTTAATCTGTTTGAATGAAATAAACATGAACTGAATTGAATTGAATTGAAATTTCCATAACAAACTTCCCAGAGAGGACACTCACCTTCTAAACAGCGTCCTTTGAATAGCACCCTCTGTTCAAGGCGGAATTGATGCATGGGCTCGATGGAGGAGAAGTTGACTTCGCGTGAGATGGCTTTGCATTTGAGAATCTTCTTTGGCACCCTGGCTTCGTGTTCCCCGTCCGGAGCTGATCTGAATTTGATCATTTCAGTCGGAGATGGAAGGACATAAAAGATTCATGGGTGTTGTTCTTGTTGTGCTTTTTCTCTCTGATTTTGCCTGGCATAGCATTTCTAGAATTACGCTGTACATTTCAGTCTAATGCAACATTCTTGACAAATGTAAGAGCCTATTGTCAGTGATACACAGACTCTTAATATGACAGAAATGCCCTAAAGTTTTCTTCTTAAGTATGAAGTTGGTCAGACGAGTGCAAAAGACTGCAAAATGCATCATTTGTTTAAATAATCAGAGATTGGCCACCCACTCACTCACACACACACATACACGAAGGATAATGAACAACAGGCATGCAATTGTGCCAACATTTTGACCTTCTCGCAAAATAGCTTTTAAAGGGATGATATGATTTTGGCTGCAATGCGGAATTCAGATTTTAAACCTTTGGATGATAACTAGTGTAGAAACCACAACATTTAGGATATATTAAAAGCATGCAATTCTAAGTGGAAATGAACGTTTATTTGATAAAAATCGGTTTTGAAATATGGCTGATATGAAGAAAACAAAAGCAAAGTGATCCCGGGTCCATCTTTTATTACGACCTCATTGTTTATCGCATATCTCGGCCATTTCAAATCCAATATTTACTATTTAAACTTGCATACGTGTACCTCTAGAATTGTACGCTCTTTGACATCTCATAAGTGGTTTTTAATGTATTTCTCGCAAAAAAGTTAAAATCTGAATCCCCTATCTCAACCATAACTATCATTCCTTTATCGCTTGCTCCTCACATAAAGCTACGGGGGTGTATACAGCTGTTTTTCTTTAGCTGTTTTTGGCCCCTCTTTGGAATAAACAAAAACACACATAAAAGCACTAAAACAAATCTATGTAAAATGAAATGCATACCATGTGGCACAGAACTTGACAATGATGATGTGCAAGTGTGCCAACTATCAGATATTAGAACTCACAAGAAAAACACAACCAGTTCAAATTCGCATGCCTGAACATGCACAGTATCGTTTACCACACACCGTACAGTGTTCGTCCTACAAAAACAAAGTACAATTCCGTAGTAAGTTCAAATTCCAATGATTTGTTACATCTCAATGTCAGCAGAGGGCTTAAATATAATGGCAAATGGGCTAAACATAACAACATTCATCACTTTAAGACTCCCTGTATATTCCCTGCAGACAGAGTGCAATGTTTTTAGGACATGTACAGACAATGTTACTTTGCACTATATCACACACAATTATTCGTTGAATACGAAAGTTCTCCACACCAGGTACTAAAGCCACTACACTTTGTTTTTAGCTGTTTTTGTTTAATGTCCATCATTACTTTCCATGTGATACTCTTCCCTGCTTAGATGGTGACGAATGGATGCCAAATAATCAAGCTTTACAGAGATTGGTACAGTACTCTTCGAAACAAATTAGGGTGTTGTATAGTAATTCAGTACGAACGTACTGATCATAGGAATTAAAGTGGGAGATACACAGAATTGAGATCAGCATTTTATGTGTTATACTACTTATCTCACAATCTTCAGCACATAAAACTGTAAGTTCAAAGTACCGTACCTGATGCACAAGTTGACAAGCTGCTCACATGATCACCAAAAACCAAGTTCAGCTTTTTGTCAAACTCAGGCTTGTTTTTTCATTTCAACACCATCTTACTGTAAACATAAAGAGTGGCAGTTAACACAGCACTTCTAATGGCTAAATACATGTTTCAATAGGGTTAAGAAGAACAGAAAGAGAGAAAGAGACAGACAGAACAAGACTTTTAAAAAAAAAGAGAAAGCGACATGGGGGGCGGGGGGCCAAAAATGTTGGAATACTCACAAATCATCGTGTCCCTGCCACATAATCTTTCCAGAATCTGCATCTCTGAGATTCATCCAATTTCTGCATTGAGGATATGCTGGTCAAAGAAAAATTCTTTTTCTGTTTTTTTTTTTTTTTTTTTTTTAATGAAAATACTGTTTATATGTACATGTTTGCACAGTTATAGTCAAGACAATTGTATAGTAGGTGCCACATACATTGTGCACATTGAACACAACATACTGTATACCCCATATATTTGGAGAGTCTAATTCTTTTTTTTTTTTGCAAATCGGGACTTCTGAACGATTTCACAAGTGGCTAAATTTGCAAACTTGGAAGACAGTAGCATCACACATCTTGTTCGTGGAGTGTGTGCTGTGTACCAGTACAAAGGTGATAATACAAAATGTGTATTATGCATACACATACACAGTGTATGTATTGCACTTCATGCTACAGTTTGTAGGATCAGAGTTATTTTGGGTTTTTTTTTTACATGTTCTTAAATTTGTGGATAGAATCCTACTCACAAAATTTGCAAAAATAAAACCTTGGCATCAAAGTACAGACTTGTACTGGGCCAACAATACAAAATTGTAAAACCCATACAATTACACTGCATACAGTCCTCTATTCATGGGTTACTTTTTGTGTACAATATGCCAACTTTGGCAAAGTTTTTTTTTTTCTGCATACAAACAAGCACGGTGAATGAAAAAAAAAATTAGAACTTCAAATCAAAACAAGCAAAAACAAAGAAAAACTAAAAAAAACCCTATAATATCAAACCTAAATTCCTGCTTTTGACTCATATTTAGAGTCATGATAGTGAATTTCAAAAAATAAGTGTGCCAAATTCTGCACAGATCATTGTTTAAATGACTGGGGCCTGTCTTATAAAGACTTGTGATAGAAATCAATCACAAGTTTCTTGTGAGCTGCAATGCAAGTTGCAATTGATTTTGGGACTTGTGATTGATTTGAAGGCTTTATATGACGGGGCCCTGGATTACAGGTGTATGTTGGAGCATGAAGTACTGGTATTCATTGTATGCACTGTTGGCATCATAGATAGCAACATCGATCAATCAAAAACATGGAGACATCGTGAGTGAGATAGTGGATTGATTGCTGGCTTCCGCTTCTTCCACACGCAAAACATTTGGCATCACATCGATTTCCCAAATCGCTCAATCTATGATGGATGTTGCCCTTCAGTTTCCATCTACCTGAAAATGCAGTAAAATGTGAATTATGATGATAAATTGAAAGCATTCGGAATGGGTGGGGGGGGGGGGGGAGGAGAAAATGAATCACAATTAATCTGCTGAAGTACATGTACACTGCCAAAAACAGGCAGAGCTGTGCTTTCTGCATGACCAAGAAAGAAGAGCATTTTCAAATCAATAATACAAAGCATACTATTTTTGCTTGCTTCAGTGGACTACAGCTGTATTTCAACACATCTTACTGCAACATGCAGAATTCAAGGCAACAGTCTACAAGGCGCTGTATAAAACAAAGCTGTTTATATTTTTGTGATGGTTTAATTTTCTCGAATTTAACAACATGCGAAAATGTCTCCATGCGCTT
Source organism: Diadema antillarum (assembly GCF_040938485.1). Lineage (NCBI taxonomy): Eukaryota > Metazoa > Echinodermata > Echinoidea > Diadematoida > Diadematidae > Diadema > Diadema antillarum. Next base: position 28,377 of record NW_027272681.1, read on the forward strand.
TGTTAACGTAAGCGGCGGTGTTGATTCACGAAAACAACATCTCGCGAAAATGTCTATGACCTCGTCATTTGTGAAAATAACAGTGTACACAATACATTGTGGAGCATACATGTAGGACAAGGTGTAGGGAGAAGATTACACAGAGTGTACTCTGTACTTTTTTATTCACTTTTTTAAGCTGTATGTATGATCAACTTTAAATTTTGCAATTACCCAAAATATTTTGGGTTCTTTTTCTTCTAAGCATGAGGACTACTGCTGCTGAAAGTATCATCTCAAGTTCATTTAGGCGTTGCATCAAAATTATGACCAGCAGGGATCCTGCTTGAATCAGGATCCTGAGGGTTCCTGCAGGTCACAATCTTGATACAACACCTTAATATTTCAGGCGTCATACACAAAAATCTCGCAAACCTTCTTCAAAGTTTGTATACTCTGAACACTAGCAACTGAAACTTTGCAAAGTTTGTCACATGACCATTTCTTTTCCTGCTTGCTTTTCCTCCGAAGCGCGCCCTTTTTGGGATGTACAATGTATATATACAAGTGTATGTGCACATTGTTTACAAAACAATCATTAGCTGTCAGAGGGCACATTCTTCTTCGTCGCGCATGTGCACCTGTGACCAACCTTCACGAACTTATATCATCAAGTGAGACTGGCTAAAGCCACCAGCCAGAAGCATGCCCCACCTGGAGGCAAGCCCAATCAAGGGGGCCATTGGTAACATAATGTCCTTTAATATATTCCTTTAAATTTCTGTTTTTTTCGATATACAACCAAATTTGCTATCATCACTTGATGCCAACAAGGCAAGTACCATAAATACGTCTCGCCCATTCGCGTACAAGAACTTGTACGCGAATGGGATATAACAGATTTTTAAAAAAGAGATATAACAGATAAAGAGATAAAAGGGTAAAAATTTATGGCAAAAAAATAACGTGCCATAAAAACTGAACATTGTGCCCTTACAGTTCGTTGACCTCTGCCTGCGACCTTTGACCTTGTGGTGACCATCCATTCTCTAAGGGACATCTACATGTACCATCCAAGTTTGGTCACAAACGGACCTATGGATCAAAAGTTATGACCCATAATAGAAATGCACCATAAAAACTTAACACTGGGCTCTTAACGTTCGTTGACCCATGCTTGTGACCACTGACCTTGTAGTAACCATCCACTCCCCAAGGGACATCTACCATCCAAGTTTAGTAACAAATGGAGTTATGGATCAAAAGTCATGACCCATAATGGAAACGTGCCATAAAAACTTAACATTGGGCTCTAAAAGTTTGTTGACCTCTGCTTGTGACCTTTGACCTTGTGGTGATCATCCACTCCCCAAGGGACATCTACCATCCAAGTTTAGTCACAAATGGACCTACAATTGTATGGATCAAAAGTTATGACCCACAATAGAAATGCGCCATAAAAACTTAACATTGGGCTCTAAAAGTTTGTTGACCCATGCTTGTGACCATTGACCTTGTAATGACCATCCACTTCCCAAGGGACATCTACCATCCAAGTTTGGTCACAAACGGAGTTATGGATCAAAAGTTATGACCCATAATAGAAATGTGCCATAAAAACTTAACATTGGGTCCTAAAGTTCATTGACCCCTGCCTGTGAGCTTTGATCTTGAGGTGACCTTCATATAGTAAAATGTGAAACTTTGTATGACCCCTCTTCCCTCGAAGTTTGATTGCAATTGAAGCCAAGAGTAAAGAGTTATTGAAGTTTTGTAGCGTTACGGACAGACGACGGACGGACGGATGACGGACAGACAGACGCTGCAGGCCATCCCTTAGTCTCCCCTCACCTCCGGTGGGCTCAACAAAAATTATGACCAATCAGCAGTGTTTTATTTGAAGAAATTGCACATTTACATTGTACTGTATAATCTTTATGATGGGCATTATATCCAATAATTCCACTGGTTGGAGTGACAAACTATGTCACGCATATTCTGTAGGAATGCAGAGCTGGCTACAAGCCCTCTCCCAACTCGTGAATAATAATTGCATTTGAAAACCCCAAATGGGCACCTAAAATGGGCAGCAAAAATAGGCCCACTAGCAATTGTCCGCACTGATAACACCAAGAGGGCCTTTGAATAAAGGTGACCTCAGCACACGATGAGCAGCACCTCGGGCATCTTTGGATGTTGTACTGCTCCTAATGGGAAGGACAGGGCAAAAACACTACCAGGGCATAAGGGAGAGATTAAGATCACCAGGGTAGAGCAAAATGCACACACAGACGTGTCAGCTGTGGGGCGAAATACCAGAGCATGTTGGTAATAATCACCCCCCTTAATCGGTCAGCGCCACTTTTTCATGAATAATTCCTGGAGATTCTACCTCGATTAAGTTGCTATTATACAGTGTAGGTGTTATGTTGCTATCATAGTACACTTGTACTTTCCTATATGATGGCATGGTAGATCAGGAGTCTTAAAGGGATAGTGCAGCTTTGGGTCAGAAGACACTCAAATGTACTGATAGAAAAGTCTTGGGTTTATGACTCAAAATCAATGACATCTCACCAAAACAAGAGAAAGATCACTCTGAGGGAAAGTAAAAGGTATTCAGCAGGAACAAGGCTGAAATTTCCACCAACTAGAGGATGTTTCAGCTTGTGAAGGTCCATTAAACATCAATTGCATACTGCACAATGAAGGCACCCATTTCTGACCCAACAAGGACTTAAACACTGATTTTTAGGAATTTTTAGAACCATTTCATAAGGGAATCTGTAATGTTATAACATACCCTGTACACTTTATATCAAAATCTATTGTCCACTTCCATTTCTAGATGGCAGATGAACAAAAAGACAAGCCCTAAATGAATATAGCAAATTAAAGATGAACCACATACAATGATTTTGTCAAACTACTGTACTACACGTGTACATGTATATCACGAGCAAAGCCGAAGTAGTTCAGGCAAATTTTCTTTGTTGATGTTACAATGTATAGTAGCTCTGATCATTCTTGCCATCACCTTGTGCCACATACATGTACACAATGTCTTGATGACAGAATTTGCCGCAACTTGTTTATCTTGCACATTATGCTAAAAGAACACTACGCTCCCCTATTATAGCTTCAGCCCCATGTACACATATACATTTTGTACAAGCTTGCATCCACATATAAAACCCAGGAATTCAAGGTCTATTTGATGAAAAATTGGTTTTGAAATGGGCGAGATATCCAAAAGCAAAATATCAAACAAAGCAATAAGAGGTACTGTACATACGTGATGTACATGTATGTACTGTAGGTCTCACCTTAAAGTAGGATCACTTTGTTTTGGATATCTCAGCCATTTCAAAACTAAATTTTCATCAAATGAACTTCCTATGAATTTCTCATAGAATTGTACGCTGTTTCATATTTTATCAGACTGCGGGTTTATATTTCAATTATCATTATTTGTATCTCACAAAAGAAACTTGAAGACCAATTTCAATAAAAACTATAATTATTATTATCCCTTTAATGCTTTCTTGATTTTGCTACAGGTCCTAAATCCACTGTTTGCTCAGGATCTACTGACGTGTCATCAACAAGGGGATTACATATCGTGTACGTCATCATATCATAGGAAATATGTGACTGGTATACAATTGTACAAAGCATGACTAAGCATTAAAGTTATGGGATAGGATTAATATATTTATGAATGCATTTTGTTTCCACTATGCCAGACAATTACGCACTGTGCAGTATACACAATGTATGATTGTACATGGTAGCTGACATACGAACTGGCATGTCTGCGCGATGAAATTGCATAATTTAATAATGTAATGACAATTACAAATACAGCCTGTACCAATACTTTTTGAGTTGTGACATAGACAAGGATATTTCATGAAATGGCCTTCAGCTTTGCAGCCCTGATGATCATTATGACTACCAAGGGAAAAAAGAAGAAAAAACATACACACACACACACACACACACCACACCACACACACACATCAGTGAATCAGCACATTACATTTCATAACTCTACCAAAGTTGACGGAATTTGCTACAATGCATCATGAGGGCAAAAAACAACAACAAACAAGTAAAACCGATTGGTATTGCAAAATTCTGTTTTTGCAAAGTGTGTGTGATCATACATGCTTACACATCATTTACAAATTTTGAGGCATTCTAGGTTATCTTGGTTTACATTGTCGATCACAAATACAGATAATGGAAAATTTGATGCCTTCATATATATCTTACTATCTGACAAGGGTAAGACATAAATTTTACTCACAAACATAACCACTGTAACCCTTTTAAATTCTATTCATAACATCAATCTAAACCTAAAACCCTATCACCACCCTAACCCTACATCCATGGAGATATTAAGACTGGAGCAACTGTCGCCAAAGCAAATGTCATGTTATTGTGTATGTCACTTCCTGTCAGATTGCTACTACACACACCAACCACAGGGTACATTATGATATAGTGTACCAACAAGAAAAGACCACTGAAGCGCAATATTAGGCACTGTACCACAGTATTTCAAACAGTGTGTATCATTTTTGCCATTAAAATGGAGAACTTGTCCTACTGCACTGCACAATTAACTCCCATTCCCCTACTTCCCACCCGATCCGTCTCTCTCAATGACAATATATTAGATTAAAGATCCCCAAAACGAGGGGAGGCTAGCCACGTGGCACCCATTAAATCCCACTTCTCCCCACCTGAGCAGCATTCCTCTTCAACCCATCTTCCGCCCAATACTCCGTTGCTAGGCAACAGATGTGAAACGGTACAAGCTCACTTGAGGATCGTTATCTTGGTAGTAATAAATGTCTATACTGCAATAGGTAGGGTTCATACATGAAGATCCTATAAAGTGTTTCTATTATTTTTATTATTATCATTCTTATATTTGCATTCAACCTCAAATGCTGGCCATGTGGTAAACAACAATAACAACTACATCTGGCTAGAAGACCATGGAAATACAGCATATCAACGAATACAGATTGTCGTGCAATTTGTGACTTTCCGTGTAAAAAAACTTTTGCTCAACTTCACATCACCATAGACTTCATGATACTAGTAGTTGGTATGAATTACACCAAGGGATACCAAAATCACTGGCCCACTACTGAAGTTGATTGAAGACTTCTCAGAAAATGTACAGTTGTATAGGTACTGTACAATCAAGCTATCAAAAAATATAATATATCAAAAATATCACATTACATCATGCAATTCCAGAGACTTTTTAAAAGTTAATACATTTAAAAGCTTTTGAGATTTAAGATACATGTATAATAGCCAAACGTCTCAGCGAATGATGACTTACAATTGTAAGCACAACTATGACAGATATGAGAGAGCTGATAAACCTTCAAGCTGATAAACCTTCTGAAACAATGATGCTGTTTAAACTACGTTTGAACACCTTTCTGTCACTCTTGTGTTTTCAAAACAAACTTGATATCTCATTAATTGCACAGCCTCTTGATAAAACTGATGGAAATTTTCTACATTAATTAGGATTATAATTTCTGTTGCGATTTGAAGTACAGTTGTACATGGTCTACAGTGCACTCCTGTTATAATGAAGTCCTCTGGACCGGCGGTTTCCTTTCATGTTATCAAAATAAAAATTCAATTACAGCTGAACAGTAAAGTTCATAGAGGTTTTACATGTAGATCATTTTGGGACCTGAATCTATAATAATTTGTTGTAATGAGAATTTTGTTTTAACAGGAGTGCACTTTATTCACTGTGATACAGGCTGTAGTAATGATCAAATGAAAAAGAATCATTAATCATGACAGCGATTACATTTTCTACTGTTACAACTACATACCACGGTAATCCTCATTGATCGTCATCATAATCACTGTTTAACTATATTAATTATTCATAATGTATGGAAGAATTTAGCCTACCAAATTGCTGAACTTTATGTTGGCCAAAACAAAATGAGAAGTACACTCTAGGTCAAGTTTTGCTCCCAATTATTGCTCCTTTGAAACAAGCAATGTCTAATCTGTATCCAGATTCTCTTAACTAGATACATGTAACTCATAATCAAATCAAAAGAATGTGTCGCTCATAAAAGTGTTTACTGTGGCAATATTTTGTTTTATGTTAACTTGTGACATGGTACAAGTACCTAGCTGAGCAACTAATTAGGAGAAATGAAGAGCAATCAACAGCATCAATCCACCCACCCATCCATCTATGTATTGCAACCATGCAACAACATGGGGGGGGGGGGGAGGCATGGCTGACTATGTTACAACAGCAGTTCAGGTAAGTGCAAAGACCAAATGCAAACTACACCTTTGCATGTGAAAAATCCCACTGCCAACTACAATGTTCTTCATTGTCTGGGGACTGCTTCCTAGGTCTACCAAAGGAAGTCCTGTGGGCAAAGCGTATAGGAGAGAAAAACAGAAGTGATCGATGCAAGTTAAAATTGAGTGCCCAAGCATTCGTGTCTGAGGGAAGCCCTAGGCACAGGGATGCTGATGGCAAACGTGATGCGTGACATTCACAGCGCCGCTACCCCACAGCATGCAGTGAGCCAAGCAAAGGTGTACTGCTGCATTCGGCACGAACGCACCACTCGTCGTGAAGTCAGGAGAACATTTGGATCGTCCATTGCAATGCTAATGAATTAGCAACTCGTGCAGTTCCCTGAAGAAAGCCCAGCTGGTTTATTATTCTTTCATTCATGGTGACTGCAACAATGGCAACAGGAGGGGAGAAAACAGAATGTGGAGTCCTTGGTACTTTTTACGTGTCCTAAAATGCATGTTTAATACACAGATATGTTTGCTGACAAGACATGAAGAGTTTGTTTGCAAAAACCGATAAGTCCATTTTTGAAGATTTTGAAGTACGGTCTCTGTCATAAAGTACAAAATAATACATTTTAATTGATATACTGGTCACTACATATTTATAAAGGGACATTTTTGAAGTTATGGTCAAAAGAAGCAAAAATTGTCTTATCATTCTCTTTATTTTTCTTGACCTTTAATTGCAAATATCTCCATTTGACAAATATGCACTTATCGGTTTTTGGGCAAGTCCAAGATAATGTCCCCTCAGATGCTCAAAATTCATCTTGATTTAATCAAAAAGTTATTGATATCATGTTGTAGCCAAAGAGTTAAATTATATATTTCCAGCAAAGAAAATATTGAATTATGCAAATTTATGCAAGAAATATGGCCTTAATTTGCATAAATTAAAAACAAACCTTACGTATGGGACAAATTAAAAATATTCATCTAAAATCAGTTTAATTTGCCCTTGACCTAGTTCCTTTATGGACATGACCCCTGTATGAGCTAGTATAATTTCCAATTGGTAAAACAAGGTTAGCACATTAATTATGCAAATTATGCACTTTCCCAGAACGAAGTGTCCCATACGTAAGGATTTGAGTATGTTTTTTTAAGTTTTTTCTGAAGATTTCTAACATTGACCAATCATACTTCAGGAAGTTCTAATTTATTCATTTGAACTCCAGACTGGCAAAACTAAATGTGGAAATTTAATTAATCCTTCGTCTTATAACTAATTAAAGTTTGCTTACGTATGGGACAAATGCCTTACGTATGGGACATTACATGCAAAGTGAATGGGAAAACCACCTTTTGACATGGATGCTATATGTCCTTACTTTTGTTTGGTTAATAAAAATCTTTGCATCTACTCTGAAGGATATGTCTATGTATCTGCCTCTCCTACTCAGCTGACCTCAGGGAGAGTGTAAGAACAGCATTATGGAGTCATTCTATACTTAAGAAAGGAAAATAAAGAATATTCATTTATTTTCTTATTTTCATTACAGGCTGTGCAGCTGGTCTTCAATTAACATTCCCCTTTAACATTTTGATATTGGATATTTTCTTAATTCAGTTATCATTTTCAACTTTACCTCTATACAAAATGACTTTGTCCAAGAGAATGGGATTCTCTGAGTGTCATTTTAGGTGCAGTACACTGTTCAGCATGTACTATAGGCTGTACAGCCTCAAAAGGGAAATCAAAACAATTGTGCTTGTGGCACTCATCAATGACAACTTTACAGGTCTTACTGAAAAGAAAAATCACTTGAGGTGACAGCAGGTAACTTTGTCATTACTAGAGTTGATAGCAAAGGGAAAACCCTACGAGAATACTTTTTATTTTGATATGATGTTTAATATTTCAACTGCACACCCTCAGAATATGTCCTGACTTTATCAAGGTCATGAACATGATTTCTGAAAATCCGGTAAAATGAAGACTATAGTTTACATGTGCCATGAACCACAATATCAATACTGGTTCTGTGGTTGGAGTGCTAAAAACACAAATTACACAAATAGGGAATTCAATTTTCTTTCCTATTTTGTGTTTGAAGAGACAGATGTGCTCTGAGACACCTTCATCAACTCATACTTAATACTTTGTACCCCACATCTACACAATTATCAACATGCATTGCAATCTGGTAGTGTATATGATCAAATGAGGTTATTAGAATTTATCAGAACTGTAAGTTTCAGATCAGTGAGTTACTTAAGTGTTTCAAATCTAGAATTACATTTTCTCTTCAGATTTGAATACAAATTATGATAATCTTTCCTGTATCACTAAACAAGCATGTACATGTATGTATATGTACAAAGGACACAAATTTTGTCGTCTTTGGTTTCATAGACCTGAAGCCATGCAATTTGAAAAAAAAGCCATTATCAGTACATACATTCTTCTATCTCTTTGTTCTACCAACGCTTTTAAAGTCTACAAGTTTCATTAAAATTTGATTGATTTTGCAGAAGCTAAAATTCACATGGCAAAACATGATGATTACAGAGCAAAATGAATTACTCTTGTTGTTGTGTTTTGTGCTGCGTTTCAAACAATTATAAAGCTCTATAAAAACTTAGACAACTTGCAAGGTAAGCCTAGAACTACTGAAAGTACCCACTTCAAACCGTATTTGCAAATTACACTGTTCATGACATTTGATTTTACAGTTGAAATTATCAAGACTACAAATTAGTCATGGTACAATGTACATGTGCATGTATGCTACATCAAGGTCGCAAGCTAGAATTTGCACACTTTTTTTATTTTTCAATTGATAAAAAATATTGACCAGGGTATAACAAATGGGCTAGAAATAGAGTGTCAGTATATACTGTACCTGTATGTGTAGACATCATGAGGACAGTGTTTATGCATGACGGAATCCAAACTAAGACATTTAATTGTAAATTGGTAATTACTTTATTTGTCTTATTTTAGCTTTTGTTAGGTACCTGAACCGGGAAAGCACCCACTTAGAAGTCTATTTCATTTGTTAAATGTTGTAGTATGATTTGTGTAACTGAATATGACACTATGGGAAAATTTAAAGTCATTCCCATGAATACACTTGTGCACTAAAGACAAATGTCCCATACGTAAGTTGAGCCATGTCCCATACGTAAGGTGTACTTTCGTTAATTAAACCAACTTCATGAAAATATGCTTTATTCTTTTGCAATGAAACTTTGTTGAAAGATACTTCAGTATTGTACCTTTCTTCACTTCTAAACAGAACTTGATCAGTAAGGTACTTTCAGAGAATTTTCAATTCAAACTTTATTTTGAAAAATCCAGTTTTTCTCTGGTCCCATACGTAAGTTGCCATATTTTTCTTAATAAAATAATTAACCCAAGGTCAAATGACATCAAACTTAAACACAATATTCTTCTCAGGGATACCAGTCCTCCTGATGATAAACAGTAAAATCCAAGTGCTCCTTCATTACTTTTCAGAGGTTTGAAATCTCTGAATGTCCCATACGTAAGGTGCGCGATATCTTGGACTTGCCCTTTTGCAAACAAACTCTTCACATATTCATAGAATACTACATGGCAAGAATGTCAGGGCTACCAGATCATATACTTATGTACATGTAACAAGGAAAACTCATGAAATTCGAATTCTAAGAAATCTTATTCACCAAGAAATAATTTCTTACAAAGAAATGTCTTCATAACAAAGAAGAACTTGACATGCACAGCATCTTGGTCACTGAATCAATAGTCCCACACAAAAGCACTTTCCACCACGCAAAAATGGCCACTGAATGGACAACATTTTTAAACTTGACCAACATTGATACAAGCTCTGCAGGAGGAAAGGACAGAACTTCCCAAGGACTGCACAGACAGCTTGTCCAGAGCATGCGTCAGAGATGCCTGGAATGTGTCCAGGCACAAGGATACAAGTGTACAACGTTTGTACATTAGTATGTACGTACCATGTACACACTATTGAACATTGATGTTTGTGACTGCTTTTTTCGTCCTGTGACACTGATTTTTGCGTAAAACTTGTAAGGCTCACTCTGCTACATTTTGTGACTTTTGATTCAGTGGCCAAGATGCTGTGCATGTCATTTTTTTTTCTTAGCAATAAAGACAATCACTTACTATTGGGTATGAGATTACTAATGGATATTGCAGCATACCTGTGTACAAAATTTTTTATTTCTAGGGGGGGGGAATTTTTGTGTGTGGCCTTTGACAGAAGTGGGTACTTTCTTTTGCTGTCCAGTTTATTACATGTATACAGTAAAATTTATGTATGTTTTTAGACCACAATGTTATAAAAAGTTCTAATGTTCACTAACTGGAGGTGTACATCTGAGTGTTAAAAAGCACATGATTTCAAACCCAGGTTGTAGATTTCAAAGTTTACCTTTATTATATAAAAAATAAACAACAACTTTGTAGTGGTGCATTTGCCCTTGATATCTTTAATATTTCACAGAAATGTTCATGCCAGCCAACAAATATTTCTCGCCAGAAGTGTGCAGGTTTGTCTATATTCAGGCAAATGTGGTACTGTATGAGGAAGACACCAGAGAAAAAGGACACGGGAGATGAATGCGAAAGCCATGACCATTGCGAGCCAGTGGAAGAAATTTAAACAGGTGGTGGCCTGGGCGGCTCCTTGGTCTTGCAAGAGTTTTTTTGTAAAGTCAAGTTTGAAGTGGGGGTAGAACATTTGTCGCAAACCTGCTGAAACTTTTGCAAATCAGGGCCCATTTGTATCACTTTCCAGTTTGTTTACAGAAGTGGTCAGCGACCAATCTACATGTACATCATGCTGGGGATTTGGAGACCGGCAAAGATCGTGTGATAGTCGTCTCAGGGCTGTTTGCGACCTGGAGACGTCATCGAGTGCCCCCTGAACGCAGGATTGCCGCTTGAAACGTAATATCCTGCGTCAAATGAAGAAGTGCATCTAATCAATACGCTTTACCACTCTATCCCCTTCTGTGTCATGTTTTCTCTGATAGGGGAAATTCTGCCGAAGATATGAGACATATGACGTACACAACAGTAGACTGCAACACCTGCCCACAGCTAAATTTAGACAGTATGAAGATTTACAGTCGTGTTTGCCTATCGCAAATGATCAAACATTAATACACTGTAATGTATTCATGATATCCTTCTCCATTTTAGCAATGTAAAAGAACATCGTCAGCCCTAAAAGAGCCCTTTCAAAGTAGATTTGATATCACTTTAAAGATAAGTGGACAGGCACATTGTACCAAGAAAACAGATATGAGTACCATATGGGGTCATGAACAAAACTTGTACAATGTACAGTATACTGTATCCGATTGATTATATATACACAAGTTTGTACCACTCATACAACAGGGAAGACTTCAGTGCATTCTGTACTGACACGAAAAGCACTGCTGTTAAAGTACATTGTATGTCGAGCCCTGCATCAATACAATTTCTGTATGACATGAAGGTTTGAAATACGTTTTCACAAAGCAGTGATTGTCACAAGCACAAGGCAGGTTCAGTATAAGATCAAGGAGTTTCCAATACATGATGGCCTCACCTCAAAGTGTTCCCAAATTGATTTGTACACATTAATGTCACAAAAATCCAAGTTTAGGATCTCAGTCTACAGGTCTTCACAACTTTTACATCATAACTGCTATTAAAATAGAGGATACAATGTATCATGAATACAGTGTGTGCGTGATCATTTGCATAATAGGCAAAAATGGCTGTAATCTTCACACTGTCTAAATTTAGCCGTACATTGTAGGCACGTGTTGCAGTCTACTGTTGTGTACGTCTTTATGTCTCATACATCGATGTATCTTCCGCAGAATTTCCTCCATCAGAGAAAAACATGACTCAAGGGAGAAAGAGTGGTAAAGTGTACTGATTTGATACACTTCTTCATTTGTTGCAACACTAATTTGGTGCAAAAGATTGAATTTTTTGTTCTTGATTTCACGTCAACTGAAATTTGATATATCAATTTAAAGTACCGGTACCCGTACCATGCTTGTTGAGTAATAAAAAACGTGTGAAACTTTCCGGTCCCATTAAGCTATTGTAATCCTTGTACAAATCCTTCTTGATTTTGATTTAGTGTTGAAGATTTTTTTTTTCCCATTTTGTTTGGTTTTCATTTCACTGCTGTGATATCTGTACAGCCAATTTTGTCACTGTGAAAAACTGCACTTAGAGCAACCATATGTTGCCATGGGAGCCATTTCCTAGCTCTGCATTTAATAGCTTCCTCTTCTCAACAGCCCTCCAGTAAAAATGCTTGGTACATGTACATGTCTAAAACTGGGTTAAACCTTTGAATCCCACATGTATGATGAAAAGGATGCCGCTAATCTACACACATGGAAAGTTTGTTTAATGCTCCATACAATGATCGACACATTTAACACACAGTTTGCTGACTCATTCCCTGCACACTTCATTCGGAGCCTACATATGTAGATTTCACAATCATTCCTGTGTCACCAGTTTCAGAGAAGTGTCAACAAAATCCACTGATTTGCCATGCTTGTCATGCTCGCAGCCCTACACACGCACGTCACCAACAGCCAAATTCATTTATGATTAGAAAGACACGGAGCCAGCTTGTACAGCTGTACAATACTGTACAGTTCCAGTATGTCAACAACAACTAGAACACCTTGATGTCAATGGCACTGTACCTCTGCTATTACTGTTGAGCACAGCCAAAATTAGAGTGGCTGTATGGTTTAGGCAGGACTCTGTGTGCGGTATCTAAATGCGTGTACAGATGTTACTATGGCAACCAGCTACAGTTGCCTGAGAGCGGCTTCAAGCCATCAATGAAGTCCATGCCATCATGTGCAGAGCTGCAGCATAAAGATATTAAAAGTAAATGGCATTGTGGCGTTACCTGCCTTATTTGTGTATCCGTGGTTTAACAATGTGTGGCCCACAAGAACAATGGGTTTGTACAGTCACTGCGGTACACAAATACCCTGGGAAACACAGTTAGTGGATACCTGGTAGAGGTTCTATTAATGTATGGGTATCTCCTTTATAGTATAGCACACTTGTAAAGTGAAGTGTTTGCATCCCAATGGACTTTAATACATGAGGAGATGGTAATGATCTTTGCATAGAACACACTTTGGAACTCTACCAGCAGCATCACACATTTATAGTTTTAAATATCCATAGAGGATGCGTTGAGTTTTAGGCGTTTATTTCAGGAAGACAACTACATGTACACTTGTGTATGCACATTGTATGTAGATCTAGTAAATGCTGACGGAGTTATGCAGCACACTGTGCTGGTTGTGATTCCAAGAACGCAGTCAGCCTACTGAACATTTTAACCCATTGAGCACGGTCTGATTTTGATATATACTGTAAAAGTGGATATTTTCGCGCCACTAATTTTTCGAGCTTGGCCGGGTTAGAAGAGTTTCGCGTGTTGCTAATTCCGTGGAATCAAGACATCACGCACAGGAACATATGGCAAGCAAAAATATTCGAGAGCTTTTATTTTCGCGCTAGTTTCTGGTTGCGCGAAATGCGCGAAAATTTCAACACCGCAAAAATTTCCACCTTTACAGTAACACGCATTTCCCATAGACACCTGCCCTAGTATACTCGCGACTTATCTTTAATGGGTTAACACAAATTTTGTGCCTGGTAGTGCTAAATTGTAATCTCCCCTTCCAGGACAAAAACAAAAACAAAAACAAAACAAAAAATCGAAACATTAAAACTAAAAAAATAAAAAATTTGGTGTTGGGACTCAATCAGCTCCATTTCTAAATTCTAGTAAAAATTATCCCAGGAAGCTCAAAATAAAATTTGTTGCATGGAGGTACATGTGATGTACATGCCAAACACTATTAGTAGACAGCTTAAAGATAAATCCGACTTCAGAGCACTGCAACTTTAATACAAAAATTGTATAGCAGCCATACAAATGTGTACATTGTACATAATGTACAGTTGTAATTGGGGCTTCCAAAGAAGAACAATTTACGTAGCACTTTCAATGGGATACCGGTACATGCAATGAGTCAGGTGCATTGCTATGTCAGTGCATAAATTATCTTTTGTTCGGCATACCTGAAGCCCCAACTGTAGAAATTACCACAAAAAGCAGAACCCAAACCAAATTGGTCCATATAGATATTTTACATGGAAACACACAACGATGGAGTGGAAGAAGAAGAAGAAGAAGAAGAAGAAAAAAAAAAAGGAATGATCTCGTCATGTTGGCCACAGATCTCTTTTTCCCCACCATGAAACTTTAACTTTTGAATCTACAGTAAATCCACATGATTACTACTAGATGTACCTAGAGTAGAGTGTTTTAGTCACAGGCAGCTCTGCTGTCAGAACAGAATTAGAAATGATTCAGGGATTGCTACAAATGCATAGGAATAATTTACACAAGACCTACTTTACACTGTACCTGTGTGACCTCTTAAAACTTGTTACACTTTATGTACTGTACATTTCAGAGCTACATTAGATCATTCTGGCCAGTTTCTCTCAAAACTGAGGCTTTGGTATGATCAGTGTACCACTACATATCCAAACTGCATATGGGCAATTCCACGGTAACTAGGACACAGGTGCCAAAAATTCAAAATGATATTTGTTTCAAACACCATACATTTTCAGACAGTACTTGAGTTGAAGTTTTAAGAATCATTATGTTTTTCAATAAAAGTGGCCATTTTGATTTTCAAAATGGCTGCCAAAATATGCCTATAACTCAATGGTGAAAAGAGTGGATTGTGGCATAACTTACTCTCTGTATATCCACTTTATTAGTACTCTAAACAACAATCTTTTATATGTATGCAGTTACCAGAGAAGTCTTTTACCACACGATAGAAAAAAAAAAGCTGGTTGCTTTAAAGAATTTGATAAAAACTTTTGATTACTTTGACAATGATGGATGTAACGTCAGTTACCAAAAACAAGGAATTTTTAACTTTATTCATCAAAGAAAGTGAGCTTTATGATGTAACTTGGGATTTCTAATGTATGCCCATATACCTTCATTTCAATACCAGAAATAAGGATACTTGGCATACTGGAGAGTCAAAATGATCACTTCAAAATGTGTAACGTCAGTTACCGAAACTTCATACACGAGTATGTAACGTCAGTTACCATGACAGTAATTATAACTGAGGCAAAATTTTTGACTCTTGGCCATTTCAATACATCTGGGAAGTCAACTTACAACAAAGAGCAGCAATCCCTTTCATAGGGAATGATGTCATTACCATGGTATGTCCATGGATATATATTTTTTCCATTTTATTTTATTTCTAAATTTATTTATTCATTCATTTACCATGATTATCTTTTTTTTTTTTTTTTTGGGGGGGGGGGGGGGAGGGGGCTTGAGCTTTCAATTTTTGATTCAGCACAAGTTTAAGGCTAAATCATCTGGAAGTTTAGTTTGCCACATGCAGTATATGCACTCAAATTAGTACATTCCCAGTCCTACGGGATGATAAAGCTACCAAAGTTTGCAGGTCTAATCAGTGACATGATTGTTTTGGTTTTTTTTATAGAAAAGGTGGTTAACATGCAAACTTGTGCACAGCTTTATACCAACAGTTACAATCTTCACCAATGTTTGCTTTTGCCAGCATTTTTCTCTTTTTTTTCTGGAAACTAAGTCAAGTTTCTACCTCAAGGCAAATGCACAAACAGATATTTCTTCTCTTGCACTTAAATGCGTGGTGTAGTTAACATGGCGCATCTTGTATTATGGTACGTAAGGCATGTACTCATTACTGTTTGAAACTTAACACTGATGTTGCTCAAAGTGAGAGGGGATTCTAGGGTTAAAAAAAAATTTTCATACAGTGTGTATTTGTTGATTACTTTATTCTATTCATGCAGGGACATTTTGTAATACAATACATGATAATTATGAACAAGAAGATTTTTTTTTTTTTTATATTGATCTTAGAATTCTTTCGTTGCAAAGTCCGATTTCTTGGTATCTGGAATGTATTCGCAAGCCGTGATATATCAGTGTAAAGTAAAAGAAAAACAGTTAAATTACTTCAAGCAAGGAATAAACCAATATTAAAAATGCTCTTTTGACCAAAAAAGCATTTTATTTTTCTTCTTCACAGAGAAATATTAAAAGTGCTACACTTTTCGTTTAAATCGATTGATGATGGAGACCTTTTTTTTTATTTATGGCCCTAACAATGCCTTGAAGGAGAAGGAGTAAAATAAAGAAAAGAAGAAGAAATACATCATAATAGATTTCATATATTTTAATGCATATTTATGAGTTGATAAGTGTTTTTTTCCCCATGAGCTGAAATATATTTTGATTTTTTTTTTTCAAGTACAAAAATATTCATGTTTTGTGTAGTGCTGCAAGGTATTATGGGTGGAGCACTCTACAATGTAGATATAGAAACTTTCCTGTTCATTAAATAAAACAAACAAACAAACAAACAAACCCTTAGTCATGTCAATATACATGTATTTATACTTGGAACTGCTGAATCTATTAATGGCTCTGTGTAATCATAAATGTTGAATTAGAATTCAATCTTAAGACAAATGTCAAGAAATATCCTCTTGTGCATTTACTTTATTTTTGCCCAACTGTGCTATGGCATGGGGGGGGGGGGGGGGTGCCCCCTAAGGGCCCAACCCATTTGTGTCTTTAGATTTTGTTTTAATTTGTTGCTAAGTAGTTGCCAGGGATTGTTACTGGTATATTGCACCAGTATGATAACCTGTTAAATAAATTAGTTCTCTGTAAACCCCATGGCAAAGTATGTGTAACGTCAGTTACGTAACGTCAGTTACTGACATGTTTACCTTTAAGTTTTCATAGAACACAAAGAAAATGGACTAATGTTTCATTTCATTTGTGTATTTATGACTGATGAACCAAGGTATGACTCCATATCAAACAAATCATTCTGTATGGTCAGAATTATGAAAAATCACAAAGCTATTCCCAATCATGATTTTGCATGTGTAAACCCTATGGCAAATGTAAGCGTAACGTCAGTTACGTAACGTCAGTTACCGTCATGCCTTCACTGAAACTGGCATGGTGCTAAAAGGAGACAACTAAAGTGCACATTATTTTGCACACCTGTTCCTAAGAACCCAAGTGTATTGCCATATTAAACACATTAAGGTTAAAAGTCAGGGACATGAGATATTTCCATTTAAATCCACACCATAATTTCCCATGTCCTTTTCCCGTAACGTCAGTTACCGACACATTTTCACTTGCTATGTGATAGCAAATGCAGTTTGAGAGAAAAACTTTCCACCTATTTCTTCATTCTCATGAACTTATTCATCAATGCTAATTGCAAGCCCCTGGTGCTTTCATTCACAAAACTACAAGGTAAACAATTTCATGAAAATCCTTACGCGTAACGTCAGTTACCGTGGAATTGCCCATATGGGCATTACAGCAGATAATTGTATACAAGTACACAGTGTAAATGGGCTTTCCGGCAGTAACAGGTGCCGGGATACAAAACCAAAACTTGGAACCTCCAGACAACACTGCTAACCCCCACATTATTTAATACAAAAAGCACATCCTTTCTGAAAGTGGCAATGCGAAACTCAGAGCAGGATGACTCACTCACAGTTGATGTGCATTTGCACAAAACGTGGTAGAAAATACCACATAATTTGTTGGCAAAATACCATGACTTGTTGGTACCATTCTGATTCTCAAAAAATCTCAAATTGTAAACTTGGTTGTAATCGAGATATTTCTTGCATCCAAAAGCAAATTACTGTAATTCTAGGATAAATTTCCAAATCGAGGTCAGGAGGTACACTGTACGTGTATCTTTAGAGGATAGGTTCATCTTCAAATGTGTTGGGATTGAGTGACTGCAGCAATATTGGTAGAACACATCAGGGAAAGTTCAGGATGAAAATCAGACAATCCATTCAAAAGTTATAAATTTTCATTCAAAGTTTCTGCACAGTTACTGCTGGATGAGAAGACTACGTACTACCGTGAATGAGGACACATGCGTAAAACAATAAGGAAAATATAAAGAGATTCCCACAAAATTTCATTTTTAGAAAAATGTACACATTCCCTCGACTCACTACTGACCTAGATATTTTAAGGGTAATCTTAATATTATTCCCCCTGCCTTCTGAAAGAGGCAAATCAAGAGCTCTATTATTATGTGAGAAAAGTGAAAATGTGTCGAATTTTCTTTATTTTTCCTTGTAACTGTAAAAGTGGATATTTTCGCGCGACAAATTTTTCACGCTCGGCCGGGTAAGGAGAATTTTGCATGTTTTAAAATCCGCGGAATCAATACATCAACTACTGGAATATGTGGAAAGCAAAAATATTTGTGTGCTTTTATTTTTGCTCTAGTTTCTGATTGCGCGATATGCGCGAAAATTTCAACACCGTGAAAATTTCCATTTTTACGGTATCGTTCTAGTATGGTGTATGGGTTTGTTCAAAAAGTTGGGACCCAAAGTTTGACACATAGGTCCAAAATTAAACATCAAATTAATGAAAATGACTGACATTTACTGTTATACCTAGCCATACTATAATATATTTCATCCTTAGGATTTGCTTGAAAATTCCAATATAATTTTCTTGTATGAGAATGAGATTGATTGTAAATACCGATGTCACATGGACACCACATTGAAAATGCTTTCTCCTTTTCTCCAGGAAATGGCATGAGAACTGTAATTTAAAAGCAGTAATATCACAAATGAATACCATCCACACAATGAAACAAGAATCAGATGCTCATGTCCTCAATCTTTTTTAGGGAAAATTTGATCTATCACTCAAAGTTTGCTTAAAAATACCCAAGTTACAAAAAAGAATGTTTTCTTCTAATACATGTACAAGACAATCTTATCATATGCTATCTGATAATGTGATACAGTGGTAATTGTAGGTTATGGTGAACTCTACATTCCTGCATCGAGTATTAAGACTTGTTATTAAGAGCAAATTTCTTGTGTATCTTTTTGTGTGGCTCCAGTAGTAGAGCGATCTACCGATGTTACAAGGACACCGTGTCTTAATTTTAAAAGCAGAAAAGGGGGCCTTATTAAAACAAATCATTTCAAAGATATATGTTCATAATATACCATGTTGATATTTCAGTATATGAGCCAAAAACGGTTTATTCAATTACATTTCATGCCATTTTCTGTACCCCTTTCATACCAGTGTTACACCGAGGACACAGTGTCCATGTCACACTGGTACATATACTACATGTATTATCCCCCCAAAGTTAATTTTCTTGAAGATGTAGGTAAGCTTTTTTACCTCGGATGCTACAAGTAAGTGATCCTTACTCGAGGACAATAAATGTATTATCATTATAAGCTCTGAAATTTTGTGTAGCATAATTCTGCAAAAATACAATGTATACCATGTTACATGGACACTGTGTCCATGTAACCCTGATACTTGCCAAATGACAAGTTTTGTGCAGTTACAGCTTACATTGACAATTACCTTTAGTGATTATTTCTAACATAATAAATGTAAAACCTCTCAACACACATTTCATTGGGAACAATTCAACTGGAAATTCTCGATTTCTGTGACACTTTGGCTGATACAAGCCATACCGCCATTATGGACGGTGTCATCACAAAACGTCAATGCCAGACGAAAACTGTTATTATTGAATGCCATAAGATTTGCATACAAGTAATTAATTAATACATACGGATATTCTAACAAAAAAATTGGGAGAAGCTGCCCCATAAAAGACTTGATAGTCATAAAGATAGATCCCAAAAATACGGGGTCATCCCACAAGACCGACACCCACAAGTCATACAGCCCACGAGTTTGAAATTGAAAAGCGGTCCAGGAGTCATACAGCCCATGAGTTCGACACTAGGCAAATAAAGCCCATGAGTTCGACACTAGGTAAAAAAAGCCCACGAGTTCGACAGATACAACACAGTGCTTAATAATGTGTCGGTATCGTGGGCCTTGTTAGCGTAGTGTCGAACTCATGGGCTGTATGACTCGTGAGCTGTATAACTCATGGGCTGTATGACTCGTGAGCTGTGTAACTCGTGGGCTATATACAAATATGACTCGTGAGATGTAATAACTCGTGGGCTATATGACTCGTGGATGTCGGTCTCGTGACGTGCACCCAAAAATACCGCCGTTACGCTGGACACCATCCTGACACAGCAAAGTTTGAACATAAAGTGTGGAAATACTGGTACTCTGACTTTCTTGCTTTCATAATAGATGTGTTTAGTGTCAGAAATGAAGAAATTCTTTGAATATATAACCACTTTGGCCCTTCTAATAGTTGAAATAAAAAAATGTAAGAGAATACCATCGTTACATCCTCTTTTGATCATTGGACTGCACATACAAATGTACGAGTGTAACAATGGTATTGGCAATTTTTAGATCAATTATATTTAAAAAAAAAATGTTTTTGTTTGGCATGGAGAAATTGGTTAGGCAATGGAGTTTGCTTTATAGATTATTTCAGAATTGCTGGTACATTTAACTCGGACAATGTGCTCAATACTCTGTCATCACAATACCCTGTTTAAATTTTACCCCAAAAAAAGGCTAAAATGACAGTGGACACCATTAAATAAAGTACATTTTTACACAAATTTACCAATTGAGGAAGCATGCTTAGTATTTCATGGTATAAGCCCTCCTATAACAATGATACCAGTACTCAACACAAAAAAAGTTCTGTATGAACAAAGCACTGAGACACAAAATGTTATGCATGTTGAGTCTGTGCCAAAAACCCTGGGTCCCAACTTTTTGAAGAGACCCGTATGCACCTGACATCACAAGCTGCAGTACAATTGTAGTCTTCTCATCCTGCGATGGTGGCACTAAAACTTCAAAAATTCATCACTTTTGAACCTGTGGATTGTCCAGTTTTCATAAAACTTTCACTGATGTGTTCTACTGATATACCGATACTGCATTCTCTCAATCCTTATGATGGTGGACCTGTCCTTTAAATCTGATTTGCTCTAAGATTCATGGTGCATACTTCCCATCTGAAAGACTTGTACCACTTTCAGTAACTCTCTGGCTCGGGCCAGGCCCGAGCTAAGTCGTAAAATTTTGAGTTTAATGAATAGGTTGGGCCAAAGTGTCCTGCGCCAGGCTCGGGCCTGGCACTGATCGAAGAGTTTATGAATGATAGCAGCGCCAGGCTCGGCCAAAATTCCTTGCACGGTCAAAGGATTACCTGGCCGTGCCTCTGCCACAGCACACATTCAGTTACCATGGCAGTTAAATCCCTTACATGGCCGAGTTCGTGAACGAGTCATCGTAAAAGTAGCACAGCTCTGCTAATACCATACTTTAGTTTATTAAATACTGAACGCAATTTTTAGTGCTTGGCGCGGGCCAATTTAGCTTGAGTCAGGAGCTGGCCAAAAATGCATGAGTTACTGAAAGGGGTATCAACTTTTAACCTTGATTTAGCTCAACCCTACTTTTTAATACTTCATGAAGACTCATGTGGACTAAAAATTTACAGTTCTGTGCTATTTCACTCACCCCAACATTGCTAGAGTACACACAAGATCATTGGTAAGAAACTCAGCACGGCTTTTAACAGTGTTACTGCATATTTTGAACCGAATCTCTCATACACTGTAGTCTCACACGCATAAATGTTCTTGTCATCAACTCTACTAATAATACTGTATCAGGGCTGCCAACCTTGAGTGAGAGTTTGGCGTGAGACACTGCACTGCGAGGGAGAGGAGCTGTGCGGTTGTACGTACAACAACTTTATGTACTGTACGTATACATACGTACACACGTATACGTATGTACACAGTCAGTGTACGTAAAGCGATGTAAAGCACATGTCATAGCCATACATGTACTGTAATTTGCCCAAAGTACAAGCTACCTCACATCGTATAGGTACATTGTAGAAACCAATCGTAATCCAATAGCTCGTCTTTGTGCGTGAACCGAAAACGATTATTATTGGTTTTAAAGCTTTACACCCGGGTGGGAAAATCTCGAAATTTGGGCTTGGATATACAGTATGTATCATTCGGATCATCAGAGAAATTATTGGACACATAGTCATGTACATTCCATTTTGGGGGTTTAGCGTGAGATTTCGTTTATCAGAGTGAGACAATCAAAATTGGTTGAATTGCGTGAGTCTCATGCTCAATGCATGAGAGTTGGCAGCCCTGCTGTATGCTATCCGTGATTTAGGTACACATCACTTGCACTGAGCTACGACACTACGGATGAAGGACGCAATATCTTTTGGAAGTTTGTTGTACATGTAGAAGCCCTTTGTACAACACCTAAAAAAAAGATTCTTGCTATCTGATTGGTCAATTGCTCATCACGTGAACTGCAGTTAAAAGTACAAATGTACCATGATGCACACTGTCACTGTTCGGTGTGTAATTTTGTCAAGAATTTTGGAGTATATTGCACCTTTTATATATTTGAATACCCATGATGTGTAAAAAGCTCATAAAAGAAGACAACACAATAGTTTTTGCAGCATTGCCTGGCTCTCATGCATACAGCTTGGTTTGTGCGGCCAGCCACTTATAATCTTATTTATTGTAAACATCTTCACTTTTAAGATGAATTTACAGTATGGACATAACAATGGACAGGAGAGCTACACTTGTACAGTGTACAGTGTACACAAATTACAGTTATTACGGTGTTACTATCATTCTGTCAAGAATGCTATCACATGGAAACCCATGGGGTGAACTGAAATGACGACCCATGTTTTTAAACTTCTTGCTACAAATTCTGTAATTATCATGTATGCTTGTTGATGCAGTTCTACCCAAGACATGTAAATTGTAGACACGTTTTAAAACTAAATGCAGTGCAAGTACAGCCACACATGTGTGGTTTCCCCATCCATTTTTGCACTTTTGTCATTCAATTTCAAAGATTTATTATTCAATTTCGTCCCGAGAAGCACGTGGAACACAAATCCTAACTTCAATTTCGTCAATTGTCATTGTTATTCGTTTTTCGTCAAACATTTTCGAAGACATGGCATTCAGAATCGTCAATTGTCATTCAAATTCATCCCTCCCGCTGACGGATCGCAGAATGTGAAGATCAAATTCGTCTTTGTTCACACAATTTCATGAATTTTTCATTCAAATTAGTCAGATGCTGTCGAATCTCTATATTTGATGGTGAACTAACTTTAAGCTGACATATTTTTACTTTCTCTCGTAAATTGTATCGTTACACAGTATTCCCTTACCATTGCGTAGACAATACACACGAAAAACATGACTGTCAACCAAAATTGATTGAAAGATAAACGACAGTTCAAAGTCATAACACAGGACAGTATGTCAGTGTCATCTTTTGAACTTTAACTCGTAATGTTCAGGTTTTTGCATCATAATGCATGAAGCAAACTTTAAATTTTGTACCCTGGAAAGCAGCAGACATACATGTAATAATATTATTCGTTCTTTGACATTAAACAGGTTACAATTCTACACTTACAAGTTTGTAAATTTTGTCTTTAATCATGTTTGCCTAGAAATCTTTCTTTTCAGTGTGTTCGTTTGCAAGACGGTACGTCTGTTTGTATCAGTGTGTACTCGGATTGCTTGTGTGTGTGTCTGTAACTGTGGTTCTGTGTGTGCTTGGGAGGGGGGGGGGGGGGGGGGGGGACACTTGTGTGTACATAAATTGTATATTAACGCCTGAATGTAAAATGTGAATGGTTACAGAAAAAAACTACATGAATGACTGGAAAATCACACCGGATAGAGTATATGAGACAAATATGAATGAAAATTTAACGAAAATGATTGACAAGAGATGAAATCGATCCTGCTGTTTTGAGTGCTGCGAGTGAGACTGACGAATTTGAACTGTAAATGACGAAAATGTATGCCAAATGACTAAGTTGAATGGACTTTATTTGAAAATGAACGACAAAAGACGAATTTGAAAGTAAGATTGGCCTTTTCCCGACATCCTGCGACGAAATTGAAGTAAAAATCT
Source organism: Diadema antillarum (assembly GCF_040938485.1). Taxonomy (NCBI): domain Eukaryota; kingdom Metazoa; phylum Echinodermata; class Echinoidea; order Diadematoida; family Diadematidae; genus Diadema; species Diadema antillarum. The sequence goes on from NW_027272681.1 coordinate 52,778, forward strand.
GTGAAATTGAATGAAAAAAAGTTTGAAAATGATTGGGAAAACCTATATCTTTATATCCAGCACATGTGTACATGTATTTCAATATCCAGCCACAGGCATACATGTGGTTGTATCCATATGGGACCATGGCCTTGTGGCTGAATACAGCCACACGAGTGAGCGAGTAGCTGGTTACAACCTCATCAACATAATGTGCATCGCAAACCATCATCATCTTTAGCCTCATTTTTCTTTTTCTCAAAATTGGCTAGTTTTTTAGAATAATGATTTTCGTGTCCCTCCACTCAACTTCAAGTCTTCTTTTTATGTTTCCTACCCGTAATATACCACATACTCGGGGCTGCACACTATTAAACCAGGGAGGAGCTCGATTAAACCCATTTTTTCTACTGGTCCGACCTGTCCCTGTGGGACAAGTGAGTATATTGTAGGTACCGGGTACACAGTTTTTCAATTTCTCTACTGGTCCATTCCTGAAAAGCGCCAGTTACTGGTCCGAAAGTGATTTTTACTGGTCTGGACTGTCAGACCAGGCCTAGCGTGCAGTATTGTGTTGACATACCACATTGCTTGGTCTGTTCCTAATCCTTGTTTACAATCGCTAGGCTGGTGGCAGCAGAATACTGCATACCCTCTACTTGGGGCTGCTGGGTAGGGGGTTGACCGAAAGATCGGTCTGTATCTGTCCGTCGGGGAATGTTCCGCGGAGACTGCGTCTGGCTTCACGGATCCCCTCCGTATACAGACCGAAGTCAATGATCCCAGCTCCTGTGTGGAGCAACGCGCACAGATCAAACCAAATTTCACACAGCTTTTTTACATTCAAACAAGTTTGACATGACATGACACATTATGCAGCAATATTTGGGGTTAATTTCTCACATTTTGCAATCGAAATACTCACAGTAACGCGGTTATAATGCAGAAATTTTATCCATATTGCAACATCGCCGTTCGCTAGCCGTAAGTCGCCATTTTGAATCTGTAAACCAATCACATGCGAGGTATTTTTTTTGGAAAAAAAAACACGTAGAAACTACCTCGCATGTGATTGGCTAATAGATTCATACTGTATGTTTCTGCAGTTTGAACGTGACGGCGCGACGGGCTGGTTGATGTGTGTTTTGCGCTGAAAATTCTACCGAAATATTGGATTATTCATTTATCTGGTGAGTGTACTTGTAGTCTATTCTTGAATAGTTGATTTCACTATTCAAGCTTAAATTAGCCGACCTAGGGCCGTGAATTAGTCGCAATCGAGAAGGGTGAGGTACCTCACCCAATTTTCCATAGAGACAGTGGTTAAGAACATCCACACAGCAATGGGTACTACAACCTTCCGTCTGTCTACGGAGGACAGCGTTAATGGCAAAATACAAAAGAGTCCTCCGGACAGACGGATCTTTCTGTCTAGGTAGGGGGGTGCTGGGTAGGGGGCTGTTGGGTAGGGGGCTGCAGCCAGTGCCATAAGACTAGAAGAGAGTCTGGACAACTACTACAAATCGTTACCACACGATTACGCGTTAGAGGGTTAGCGTGTACATACAATTGTATCTGCCGAGTAATATAAAGCAGATTCATAAATTTGACACATTCAAAGAAGCGCTCCAGCGTCACCTCCATTGTGATTAGCTGCACATCACACCACAGTGCTGAGTGATACTTATTACTCTATCCAGAGTTTTTCAGCGTATTCATCGAGATCCAGATCCATACGCTCAGACGTATTACAATATGACCAAATCAAATAAGGCGTGAACAATGGGCACTGCATACATGTACGTAAATGTATGAGCGCACTTTGGAAACGACATGGCTCCACAAACATCATGGGACCAGTTTTGACCAATCACAGGCTTCAAAAATCGAGTAAAAAAGCAAGTTGGCCAGTTGACCGAAAGATCGGTCTGTATCTGTCCGTCGGGGAATGTTCCGCGGAGACTGCGTCTGGCTTCACGGATCCCCTCCGTATACAGACCGAAGTCAATGATTGCGGCTCCTGTGTGGAGCAGTCGCGCACAGATCAAACGTTACGATAAACCAAATTTCTGACAGCTTTTTTACATTCAAACAAGTTTGACATGACATGACACATTATGCAGCAATATTTAGGATAAATTTCTCAATTGTGCAATCGAAATACTCACATAAACTCGGTTATAACGCAACCATTTTATCGATATCGCAACATCGCCGTTCGCAAGCTGTAAGTCGCCATCTTGAATCTGTAAGCCAATCACATGCGAGGTACGTGTTTTAGTAAAACAAACACATAGAAACTACCTCGCATGTGATTGGCTAAGAGATTCATAGTGTATGTTTCTGCAGTTTGAACGTAACGACGCGACAGCCTGTGTTTTACGTTGAAAATTCTACTAAAATTTTGGATTATTCATTAATCTGGTGAGTTTAATGTATTCTTAAAAAGCTAATTTCACTATACAAGCTTAAATTTGCCGATCTAGGGCCGTGAATTAGACGCAATTGAGAAGGGTGAGGTACCTCACCCAATTTTCCATAGAGACAGTGGTTAAGAACATCCACACAGCAATGGGTACTGCAACCTTCCGTCTGTCTACGGAGGACAGCGTTAATGGCAAAATATAAAAAGAGTCCTCCGGACAGACGGATCTTTCTGTCTAGTTGGCCAGACTCTTTTTATTATTATGGCATTGGCTGCTTAGAAATGTTAGACATTCTGTCCATCAGTGTGTGAGTGGGGTGGGGTGGGGGAGGTAACCTGTTGACCCTTGAACTTTAATATTAATATAATCCAATACTACTGCACTATCCTTTACCCCAGGCTCTCTTCCCCCCCCCCCCCCCCCCCCCCCCCCGCAGCTCCAAAATCCAGAAATCTTTTAATTTATGCAGGTAGCTGCTGTAATTTTTTTTTTCCAATTCCAGCTCCCAGCATATTCCTTGCCTTGTGAATGTGTGATGTAGACACTAGACAGTGTACAGTAGTTCTAGTATTTAATATGTTTAACAATGATTGAGCTCGATAAGCTCGAGATGTGCACGTTCAGTTTGGATACTTACCGGTAACGCGTTACTTGTAACAGTTAGATAACTAGCCTGACCAGACGCTGTAGTACGCTGTGGTCGCGCTACTTACAGCGACTGGGCTGTGTATACTTAGTAGATAACTAACGTTAACTGTTACAAGTTACAGAATGGAATGTATAACATCACAAGTTTCACATGCATGGCTGACTTGTGTCACGAGTCTGAGTGAGGTGACGGTTAGATCTAGATTATAAACGTTAGGGGACATGCCCATGGCATGTCTTTCTTTTTTTTCCAGACAGCATTAACAATAAGTTTACATAATATGTTAGATCTTCACATAATCTGATATCATGTGATGTCTAACATGTTACGTTTAACGTTATACTTAGTAGCCTATTTTATAGGCATCTAACAATCATAATCAGTTCACAGGTGGCATTGGTTAGACACTTGACATCGCTTGACCTAAGATTCTAACTTTGTTACTTCAACTTTTTTAGTTCTAACAGCAACGTAACGTTGTAAACGAAATTAAGTTTGAAGTGAAAGGATACACTTTGAACCCTTTTAAGATATCTTCTGCTCTGCTTGGCATTTTGGAAAATGTCCAGTATTCTGACGAAGACAAATGGAGACCTCGGGGTATTGCTGGTGAATTTTATGAACGTGTTCTTAAATCACAACTGCACTAGCCAGCTTGCCAACCAGCACGACGGAGCGGAGTGCGTTCGTTATCCAATGGGTAATCGTACATGTACTGAGATTGAGAAATAAGCGGTGTCGAACCGGTCACTGGAATGTACGATACCACAATCAGAAAATTATTATATTTGAGATTCTACGAAGTGTTACTCCAGTGCAGACATCCAATGACAAATCGGTGACATAAGCCAATAAAAGCCACTTGCAACGTTACTTCTAGATCCGTATCCTCTGTAAACCAACGTTCAGGGAAAAATATTACTGTGCGGCTGTCATACAACTACAGGTTCCCGCATCACCCCTCGCGCTACATTAGGTTGTATACCAACACTACTTTGGTCCCACGTACGTACGTGGACGTACGTTCACCGTACAATGTATATCCAATTACAAGTACACAAATGGATGGGATTCGTATGTCTGGCTGGATAGGCCACTGCATGCATGCATACACCGTGACGCATGCAGAGATGTACTGTATGCTGTTATTTCACACTTTTTTACTGTGATCACGTCGCGCGCGCGGACGAGGACCGCGCGATATCGATACGAGTACAGATCGGCACCCATACACACACACACCTGATAGATGTGCGTAAAACGTACGCAAAAGGCGTACATACGAGGATATGATAGCACAGGTGCCCATGAACAACGCACAGAATGAAGCCGTTTACACGGCGGTCGGGAGCGCGGAGTGTCGTCGGAGATCTAGGCTTCATACACCACCGTACGTGTTACAGCTCGAGCGCGAGGGAGACGCACCGGGTGGGGAGACGGCGTCAATGTCACCCGGTAACAGACTCTTCACTCTAAACTATATCATTTCGCCCATCGTGAAAACATTAAACAGGTCAAAACCACGCAAACATGGCTATTTCAGTGCTAAATGAGGCTAAGAATATGTATGAATTACTTGAATATGTAGTAGATATTGTATTATATGGAAAGATAGGTTATTTTATTCAATTTGGAAAAGACCTATATTTTATCGCACATGAAGACTGTCCTACCGCAATTTCCTCCACTAGCTGTCGCTCTTCAAAATGGGGTTCCATACTTGAAATGACTTGTGTTTCTGCCCGAAATTTCGATGACATGTTTTGTATACTGTAATTATAAGTACTCCGTAACTTTCTACTTCTTCAAGTTCTGAGACGTGTAATGATTTTTAAACTTGTTACATTTTCTGTGACTGTTGTATCCTTTCGAACTACACTTTTCAAAATCAAGGTATACTAGTCAGAGTTTTCTTAAACGTTCAGACAAATCGATGATATTGTACAGAAGTTAATGATTATGAAAACTGAAAAGCGTTGCGTAGGCCTACATAAATAATAATAATTCATTGAAATACAATTTAATTATGTTCAATTTCGGAGCAGCAAAAGTTGGTTTCTTTAGAAAAAAATCCTATTAGTTTACAATAATTATTCGTTCATGAGATTGCTTCGGCAAATGACAATCACTTGCACATTTTGATATATGCAATGACCTTTGACATTGACCTTTTGATGCAGCTGATCATTATTTTCTTTAAATCTTCAGGAGAAAAGCCCTGGACTGGTTAGAAACTTTTTCTAACAGAAAAAAAGGCGTAATAACATTTTCGTGTAATGTAGTGCCATCACATTCTCTTTCAATGTAATTTCATGTGGTGTTCTACAGAGCTCGTTATTTAGTCCGCTCTTTTCTACTCTATACACTGATGATCTTCAAAATTCATCCGTTTTCCATTTTTTTAGATTATTTGCTAATGATTCAAATACTTTTTCTTTCACATCGTGACCCAAAATAACTGCCTGAAATGTGAAAACACGGAACTTATTTCTGTTGGAGTATGGTAACGATCAAGCAAGCTTTCTGTATTGTATGATAGAAGAAAATAAGAATAACATGTTATTTAGAAACACTGTTTCTTCTTTGCAGGCAACATTTTATTTTGATAGTTTCTCCTGGAACTTGTTCAATCAACCTTATGGATTTTCTTGGTATGATCATTACGATATGACTAAAGTCGCCATAGAAACGTCACATGAGTCACTTGGGTAAACTGTTATCAAGAAATTTAATGGAGGCATTCTGCGAGGTTATTTTTCCTTCTTATACAATGCTCGCATAATTATATACCTTAATCATACCTCAACTATATGATATTCTCGTTTGATGCAATATTATTCTTTTATGCAATATCTGGATAAATCATTAATAATTTAGAAGAAAGCGATGAGGATAGAAAATATGGACCTCTCGATTGATCTATACAATCACACTTGAACAGTTATCTTTAAACTACATTAAAAAAGCAACTTCTATTTATTTTGATTGTTAAGAAGTGACAGTTTTCCGCATTACAGTTATCCACATGACAAGACAATCATCATCTTTACATTAATAGTCATGTTGAGAAACTAATCTATAAATGCAAAGAATAGTATAATCTTACAATGGTCCCAAAATAAGCATCTCGGAATTCCTTACCATCTCAATCCGCAAGCATCTTTTTTCCCCTATGTACGATTAAACTGAAATACTGATATCTAATAAGTAATTAATACGGATAGCTCTCTCCCCTTGTGCTCTCTCTCAGTTGCTATACATGTGTCCACTCATTGTAATTCACAGCACTCATTGTATCAAGATGCCTATAAATCTTCAAGAATATATTTTGATAGACAGCTGGAATAATCTCAGAGGAAAATAACCATATAGTTTATTTCTTTTTCAATTCGATAGTTTGTTTATTTCCATCATCAAAAAAAGAAAAAGAAAACATGATACAAAGCGGTACAAGCTGTCGATTTTTCTTTCATTTATCTGATAAGGACAGGTTTTTTTTCGAATACAATATAAAGTATATGCACGAATGATGTCGTAAACAAAGAAGAAACAATGCATACTAATCTTTGTCATGGTATCAAAAAAAAAAAGTTTTTCAGTATGTTTTGAATTATGCAGTTACTACGTGATATATAGATGAAAAATCATATCATCACGTCCATTTTCCGCATCCCTGGCCATTATCTTGTCACTAATGGGGAACCAGTACTTGACAAAATTTTTTTTTTTTTAAATAATGTTTATTGTTGTATCATTGTATTATTGCATCATCAATTCAAGAAGACTACTGGAGTTGTAATAGGTATTATTTATATAATTTTTCTAAGGTTTTATATCTTTTCTTTATATAACATTTATGAGATTTACGAAAAAACATCAAACCAAAGTATAAGCTATGTGCATCTAATTCGATTTTTAAACCCATGCAAGTAGAAATAAATAAGTTACAGTCAAGAGCTTTTAGAATTTCAAATGGAGCTTTCCTGCAAGAGGATGTTCGAAAAAAAAAAAACACCCATGTTTTATAGCAATATAAAACGGTAGTGCGTAATCATCACTTACATTAAGGTGAATATCAAAGGCACACAAGCCTCCTATCTATACCTTTGACTGTTTAGGAGTAATGATAAAGATAATGATGATGATAATAGTAATAATGATGATTATGATAATAATAATAATAATAATAATAATAACAACGATGATAACCAAAATTTGTCTTTTTCTTTTCTAATCTTGCAGAGGTACATTTTAAGAGTTTGTTCGCAAAAACCGATAAGTCCATATTTGCCAAATGGAGATATTTGCGATTAAAGGTCAAGAAAAATAAAGAGAATAATAAGAAATTTTTTGCTTCTTTTGACCATAACTTCAAAAATGTACCTTTATGTAGTGACCAATATATCATTTAAAAGTATATTATTTTGTATACTTTATGACAGGGACCTTACTTCAAAATCTTCAAAAATGGACTTATCGGTTTTTGCGAACAAACTCTTCATTTATAACTGAATGTTAAACCAAGGTAAACATAATCTTCTGCACAACATCAGTGCAGGAGTAAGGGGATGTTTGTCGTTATTCCTTGTTTTTCATCATTTATTGATATCGTTATCATAACAGTGAGAAGAAGGGGCATATAAAAATCGCGTGTCTTCCTGTGACTCTGCTAAAACAATGCTTCATCAGAAAACAATGTAATCAAATAATACTTTGTCGATTGAATGGAATTGAAAGTTAAGGTAGCCAATCGTCTCATTCTTCAAGATGGACCGCAAATAGGCTTCCTTTCACGTATCGATAGAGGACGCAATTGTAACTGGGTGCAGTCAATGCAGTCCAGTGCCTTGGTGCAGTCAGGCTGTTTGTAAAGCGTGGTACATGTATTGATAGTCCTCACCACTGCTGTTGTACTAGATTCTTTCTTGCTCCCATCCTGCGGTAGCTGACGGCTGCTAATAAATCTATTTCTTATTATATTGAGGTGATGATAGTCATAATAATAGTTTCGATAATTACATACAAGTTTAATGTATCAATTTAAAACATTCTGGTTCGATTACAAATACTCAGTAAAAAAGAAAAAAAGAAGAAAAAGAAAGTAAACACTTTTTCGAGTTCATCTATCTCATAGATTAAAATTTGGCTAATATTAATATTTAATATACCATGTTAAAGGCAATGTAATTGGCTAATCAACCTAGTAGGTCAATAAAAGAGAAACTATACGCATAAGTGAACACGTTGGTTTTTCTCTTTCAAGGCACAAAAGTAAAAATTGCAAAATTCATGCGTATTTTCTCTTCCATATAACAATGAGAACGAAAGACAAATTCAGCACAACAGGAAATGCAAATTAATTTGTAAAAATCAACCTGCTATCTCACCAATGTCTATGTAACCTTCCAAAGTTAAAAAAAAACAAAAATAATGGAGGAAACTTAAGAATCTTCTGTCAAATCCATATTCAAAAGACATAAGAGAAGAAGCAATGGTAAGAAAGATGGTAGATGTTATTCCAAATTAAGAAAATTTGAAATGATATTTAGTTCTTGAATTTGTCACATGAATTCTTGAATTTACGAATTAAAAAGTTAAACAAAGAATTTCTGCCCATTTTATCACTTTTACGGCTTACTCCCTACGTCATAACATTTAGAGTTGACAGGAAATACTGATGTTCCCCCTTCAATTTCCCCGCTATGTTATCGTTTGACAATAGTATAAAAAGAAACAAGGAAACGAAAATTTATTTCCGCTATTTCATTCATGTCTCATGCGTTAAATTGGTCTTTTGTTATCATCGCTATCTTGAAGGGCATTTGCAAATGAATGTTAAAATGTCCATTTCTGCAATTTTTACTTTTGTGCCTTGGAGGACAAGAACGAATGTTTTCACTCATGGGTAAAGTTTACCTATACACGCAAGGTTACACATGTCCTTCATTTCGACCACTTCTGTTTCTTTGGGGTTTTTTTTTCACAATGTAAAATATAGTTAATATAAGTTTTCTCAATTATTGTATATTCTTTTCTTTCTACAATTTTCGTTTTACCTTATCCTCTGTTGTCAAAGGAAAGGAAATATATGCTTTCTCCAAAACTGAAATAAACTTTGAAATTGAGTTGAAATCAAAATTAAAACTTACCAGGTTGATAGCCAATTAAATAATCTTTAATATGGTATGTGACACAATGAGTTCATGAAAAATATGAATTGGAAAAAAGTGTTTAATATCATTGGTATTGTCACTATCATTGTCGCACTCTCTATTACAGTAGCGTAAATTCAGGGGAAAAATGTTATACTACTCCTGGGAGGGTTTGGATGCCAGCTAGTGCATCCCTTGTATAAATCAGACGCTACACAGGACACTGCTTCATGTTTAGGGTTAATATAGTAACTAAACTCATTAAGATCACACAAAATATGGTTGATTTAATCCTAATCCCACCGGGTTTTTTGAGGGACTTGAAACCGGGTGGGGGGGGGGGGGGGGGGGGGCTTTTTGGGCACCCCCTTCAGATCTCGCTCGTGGATCACGCAACCCTCGCGAAAATGTGCACAAAGGCAGAGGCCAATGTAATCTAAAAGACTGTATAGTTAAATTTTTCAAATTTTAATTCATTTATTTTGTTAATTAGTTTATGCTAATTTATGCAAAAATATTGTTTTTTCGCCTATGAATAAAAAAATAAGGCCCCAAGACACCCAATTTTTGGTGAGCATATTCTTCTCAATATCGTCGACAATAATATCTTTATATGAATTGATTGCAAAAACACAATTTACATTGGATTTGTACATAAAATCATGTTTTTGAGCAAAATGCCCCTCCCCCAGGTGGGAATAGGGTAAAGGCGTATGTTCATTGAAGGGATAGTACAGTATTGGTGGAGATAAGAATTGGGCTTTTAACTTTTTGCAAGCTACCAGGAAAACACTTATAAAATAGTACAGAGCATACCCTTTTAAGAGGAATTCAAACTTTATTTGATGAAAATTGGGTTTTGAATGACTGAAACATCCACAAACAAAGTAAAACAAAGTGATCGTAATAAAATGTGGGTCCCACACTTTATTAGAGTCGCTCTGTTTTGGATATCTCAGCCATTTCAAAACCAATTTTCATCAAATAAACTATGAATTCCACATGGAATTACAAGCTCTTTCATATTTCACATGAGGTTTCTCATTATCTCACCAAAAAATGTTAGAAACATGAAATTAGGCCTCAACCAAAACTATACCATCCCTTTAAAGTTGAATGAAACAGCAATGAAATCCACTGTCTGGTCGCTGTGCGGATATTATGCGAATCATATTGGTTGTAGCGTCGACATTTTGGGAAATACTCCTGTCAAGCAACATAGTGGGGGGCGCAAGGGATTTTTGGTTCAAATTCTTCCAAAAGCACCAAAATTTGGCACACATATAGCCCAAATCATACTATTTCGATTTTTGATGGGCGACAAGAAGGGCACCCTCTGGGGCGGCCATATTGGCAACATCCAATATGGCCGCCATGTAGGTTAAAAGGTCATTTGCAATCGAAAATATGAAAGGGTTACAATCATTTAAATAGTCAGGTTAAGAGGTTTTCTGGGTCAAGGAATTCGAATTTGAAGTTGTTTTTATGGTCTGAAATCAACTTTTTCTTGTAAGGTCACCTAAAGGTCATTTAGGGGTCAAGCCATTGTATTCATAACAGATTATTTAAAGACGGCTTGCCCATGGTCAATATTCCAGGAATGCCAGCCTTAGTGACAGAATTGCTGCTGTCGACGGCTGAAAAAAGGCATATTTTTTGTGAAGGGCGCCCTCCGGGGCGGCATATTTGCAAAATCCAATATTGCTGCCACCTACGTTTAAAGGCCAGTATAACATTTCAAAACCTTTAAAGTGTCAACAATAACCTAAAAAGTCAGTTTTAGAGGTTTTCTGGGTCAAGGAATTCGATTCTGAAGTTGTTTTTATGGTCTTATGTCAACTTTTCCGTATAAGGTATCCCTAAAGGTCATTTGGGTCAAAACATTATATTCACAATAGGTAATTTTAAAAAAAGGACTTGCTTGTAGTCAATATAACAGGAATGCCACCCTGCTAATAGAATTGCAGTTGTTGAGGGCTGTGCGAGAAGGAGAAGTGGGCTTTCTCATGAGTAACATCAATATAAAAAAAAAGATCTGCTTTCGTGTTAAAGATTTCAAACACTAGGTATAAACCCATGAATTATGATAAGAACCCCTTTCTGAGAGTAAGGTTCAAGGGATCTCACTCAGATCCTTATTCCACAATTAAATTTGAAGACTCGGTAACCCTTCAATTTCATTTCTAATGATTATTTACGGTATTTTTTCTGCATCATTTCAATTATGGTCTGTTATTATTGTAATTTTGGCTACACAAGCTTTATAGTGGGGTTGTGTTCAAAGCTATGGAATATCATAGTTTATATCACAATCATTCCATTTTCTATTTTTACAGGCGCTAAGAGGAAATGTCCTCAACGAATGGTCATATTTGCGGAATTCAATATGTTTGCATTCGCTAGTTAGAATTATGGGTAATGCCCTTTCAAAGAGTTTTCAAGATTTGATCATTGGATTATTATTTTCATCTTCATCTGCAAGGAATGCGATAAAAAACATATGTATGTGAGAAATAGAATCCTATTGCTACCTAATACATCAATAGCTTGGCAATAAGGGTGGGGGGGGGGGCTACTCGCTATATTACCCCAGCGTCCTTGACGTTGCCACTAAAAAGAGAAGTGTTTTCATTTTTCTGTTGCAGTTCAGGGGTCCTCAATCACAATAGGTTTTCATAATTCAGATTTAAATTCAACGGAATAATAAATATGAAGATCACTCCTAATCTGAATAAAAAACCCGAAATAATTCTGTCGTGTTTAAGAGAGTTTTAAATACATCAGGTTGGCATCAATTTGCTATTTTCGAACCTCTGTAAGAAAGTTCGATTCTTAAGTCCTTGTAGGAAATTGTATATGCCACCACAGCTAAATATGCCATTTAGAGAATATGACGGTCCTGGTGACGCCATGGAGGGAACAAGAATATTTCACAGGTGTCACAGTGACACCATTAACGGGGTGCAGATTAGATATGCTATAGTACAACTTTCATGACACCGTCTGGAGTCTATTAAGATTCTATCCAAAGTGCTTGGATGCGAATGGGTATGATATCACAAGACTTTATAAGTTGGTATCTCGTTGGTCTGAAGACTATAGGTTGAAACTCTAGTCTCCGCAACATCTCTGCGACACACGTCTCATGGAGACGAGCCCAATCTCCAGGATTCGCACGAGAATCAAACATGTTCGATTTTTGCAGAGACTATTTTGGTCTTCCAGCTTGTCTCGGAGACGTCTCTGCGAAGTCTCCATCACCGTGGCCAGTTCGTGGGGACTAAATTGGTCTGCAACATCTTTGAGATATCCTGACATCTTGTGGAGAAGGTAATAACATAATGGCGACGAAATGGAGAAGTCACCGAGAAAAGACGTCTACGATAAGTCCCTGCGACTGCAAAAGCCGTACCAACATCCCCGTGACTTCCAAGCAAATAAGTTGTCCTTTTGTTTGAAGTCGTCTCTGACGTCGCCCTGGAAATCGCGTTAGTTGTGACAGCGAACATAATTTTCTTCGAGAAGCAGCTGACATTGCGACAATGTCTCCTTGATCCCGTCAGATAGGCCCTCAATCCCCCCCCCCCCCACTTTACGTTTGCAGCAACATCAAACTACTGACCATGGCTCGTCTGACACCTGCTCTACATTGTGCATTTTCACCTTCATTCATTCATTCATTCATTCATTCATTCATTCATTCATTTCAATCATTTCTTTTTCCATTTCTATGTTTTCTACCTCCCAATGCATGCCTTCAAACAGCTGTAGTGCAGAAGAATGAAATTTCGTACTGAAGCATTGCGGAGAGTGGCTGATAGTACTAGTAATTGCCATGTACCTGTGCAACCTTTACTCCAACTCCACTTCCTGAAGTCAGGGATCACATCATGACCCATGCTGTCATGATTCCAGTAGAAACTCACTTGTAGCAGCAGTCATCTTCGAAATGTTGATACAGCGCCGCTTGAGCAGATAGGTTGTTTCTGATGATCTGCTCCCACGTTATGACGAGATGATGCCTACCCTCGTTGACGCTGGCTGCCCTATAAACCTTGTTGCTCATCAGTCCTTGCTGCACATGAGCACGATTATTAAAGTACAACGTAGTTAATGTGTCAGTGAGCTCTGTTTGCTTACCCATAATACTTAGGCATTTTGCATGCCACACCAAAGCAAGTCTGAAGTATAATGTCGCACCCTGTCAGTGCTTGATGTTTGGCTCTGGAAGAAACGTATGCTGTACAGGAAAGAGCTGAAAAGGCCTTTGTCTTTCCAATACCACGACCCACCCGTAACTCTCTCAGATCAAAGGGATTAAAAAAAAACAGACTGCCGAAAATGTGATGTTATGCTCATCAGTGCAATTGTATACTGTTTTCAGAAAATGCTTTCAGAAAACATTTTGTCATCCTATGTAAGGATATCTTTGCGTAGATCGCATCTAAGTTGTTGGAAAGCTGAAGGGTTGTGAGATCACAATTCCTGTTGGATGTTACCGTCTCGAATCAGGTGCTCAGGATGAGTTTTCCGTCCCATTTATTCTTGGAAATCTGTGCTCTGATAAATGAGGGCAGTTCTTTGTTTTCAGTCTTAATTTTCAGATGCTGTTCCAATCATGATTTGAGATTCTAGTGGTGCCATCACCATCTCTTGTCAGAGGACTGCAGCACATTGTTGCTGCGCAAAAATGTTAAGCTTATTTTTTTTTTTTTAGGATCAGTATCCCATACAACATGAATAGGTGTTCAGTTTTCCTAGTCATTTGCGCCTTCATAAAAGAAACGGTTTCGTTTGATAAAGAGAGAATAAAAAAAAATAGGAAAAAACCTTCAGCTGAATTGTCTTCACCTACTCTGATAAGATAGTGCCATTAAAGGACTCTAATGGTCAAATTTAGTTAACTGCCCCTAGAATACTGGTCTGACCTGGATTGAGGAGCTCAATTCCCTGGAATCTAAGCTTCGGCCATTGCTTCCTTCAATGAAGAAGCAGACGCTGTCTTGTCAAGGGAGAGAAGGCATACACCAATTTCAGCAGGAGGAGAATCATATCGCTTGCCAGCTAGAAAGTTGTATAATTGACCACGAACGGTGACGAGGTGGCTCAGTCGGTAGCGTATGACTTTCGGTCTAAAGACTTGTGTTCCGGAGCGGGTTCGAATCCCATTTATCTCAAGTCTAGCTGAGCAATGGTGTGAGTTGTCATAACGTCCCCTCTAGTAGAGGCACAACACTTTGCACCTCACCACTATAGGATATAAAAAAGTGGAAGTCCCGTTTGTGAAAGAATAAAAAACCAGACACATGAAAAGATCTGGAATTGACATTCCGTTATCGGAAAACTCAAGGTGCATAACCCGGTAAAGGGGTCCACCCCAAGTACGTACAACTGGCCAGCTATATAAACAGACCAGCTAGTTGCATACGGGCTATCCAGCCATCTCGTCAGAAGGAAAAATGAAGACAAAATAAGATTAGGTGTGTTTATTACCGTCTTTGCCATTGCATCCTGATTCAGCAACTTGGAATAGGACGGTGGCCGTATTTAAGCATATGTATATATATATATATATATATATATATATATATATATTGAAACAAAGAAAGGGAAAACTGACCATAAACAAATGATAATTAGTGAAAACATTGAGCAAAGAAAATGAGAAAAGAACACGAAACCAATGGAAACCCGTTTTCTATGCTCAAGGTTTTCACTATATCACATATATATATATATATATATATATATATATTAAATATAATTTTTCATTTATTTGTCATAATCATTATTGGTAATATGTAGGGGTGGAACCGCTCTTGGCCCTAATTGGCCATTGTAGGAGTATGGAAGAGATGACAAATGGGACAAAATAGGGGTACCAGTAAATTGCAATTGAATGCTCACAGACGCCATTTCGAAAAATGCCCAAAATACCTGATTTGACCCTTATTTGACCTTGTAAGTGACCTTTAGAGGTGATAGTGACCTTGAATTGCAAAAAATGATATTTAGAATCACATTCTCGAACCCCGTTAAATCTTCCACATGGGATTCATAACTTTAATAAACCTTTTCAATTTGTAACTGCAGTTGACCTTTAACCCGGATGGCGGCCATATTGGATTTTACAAATACGGTGGCCCCAAGGGTTTTTAGTCTTGGCGCCCATCAAAAATCGAAAGAGTATGGTAAAAGGGACCTATGAGCCAATTTTGGTGCTTTTGGAAGAATCTGAACCAAACAACCCATTTTGAGCCCTTAGGCCCCCTACTAACAATTTTACGACCCTGCAAGTAATGTGGATATCCACACAAGCAGAGTGTGCGAAAGGGGTTTGAGACTTTACAGATTTTCGCCTACTCATAGGCAGGTTGCATCATTACGCACTTTCTGCTATTTCTCCAACCTTGTTTGCGTGATAACTTTTGTTTATATACTTATGAGAAGCACTTTGTGATGAAAGATGTTACTTGATCTAAAAACGCGCTTTTGAAAATCATGTCATTAATTTTGTAGAAGCTGCCTAGAAGTTGATTTAGCCTAAGTGTCTGATCATTAGACCTGATGTGTATCTTTTCACGAATAAACGTTAATTTTACAGCATCGTTTGCAATTTTCATTATACACGTGCTTATTATGCACAGAAATAACCTGACAGAGGGACGGTAAAATTGATTTCAGTATTTGAAGAGCTTATTTGCAAAAGGGGCTAGATCCATTTTTGATGAAAATTGAGTTATTAGCATCACTGCACAGAATTCCATTTGAGTTAGTTACAGTGAAAATGTCAACTCCATGCATACAACCGTTTGAATAGAAATTATCGCAAAATTAGGTTTAGATTTCCATACACTTGTGTACAAATTCTCACAAACAAACCAATTTTTTCTCCAAAGTACTAAACGTGGATCAGCCCCTTTTGAAAATAAACTTTTCCATGAAGTGTTTGCTCGCAAAAACAGATAAGTCCATATTTGCCAAATGGAGATGTTTGCGATTAAAGGTCAAGAAAAATAAAGAGAATAATAAGAAATTTTTTGCTTCTTTTGACCATAACTTCAAAAATGTACCTTTATGTAGTGACCAATATATCATTTAAAAGGTATTATTTTGTACTTTATGACAGAGACCGTACTTCAAAATCTTCAAAAATGGACATCGGTTTTTGCAAACAAACTCTTCTGCAACTGCACAAAGTCCAATGTCTGTGTACAAAACTTTCTCTAAAATAAGTCTGTCTGGGCTTTTATTGTAAGTGCCTGGATTGGAACACAAACTTGAGAAATGCACAACTTCTGACAGAAGACGGAGGCTGAATGTACGTGTTACAAGAAAAACTAAAAAAGAAAAAAAATATAAAATGGATTCAAAGCCGAACCAAGAAATGATATCTTCAGACACCGTTGCTTGCTCCGTAGGTCTTATAGGCTGAATACAGACAAACACAAGCACAAAAGGACATGCTGTGTCACTATTTGCGCATAAGGTGCGGTAAAAAGCAAACACACCATGCGATCAGATAACAGAAAAAATTTACTTTTACCAAAGTAATGTCAAATCGTGATTATATGAAAGGGTTAGAGTCTTACAGCAGACTTTGGAAGTTACACAGGTCTATTGAGCTTTATTCAGTTGCGGGTTTTCAGTGCTCTTACAAAGCATTTGCAATAAACATCATAGAGCTTCTTATGGCCAAAATACGGTGGATATTTTCTGGAGGCTCTTCAGAGCAGGAAAGACGCAAATCATGCATAGTGGTAACAGAATGTATTATCATCATTATTATCAAAATAATACTGCTGCATATTCTGAACTCTTCAAACTGTCACAACTATTCTTTGTTCCTTTTCCCCTATTTGACACATGGGGAATTGATTGTGTTATGATTAACAACTTATGCGTCCATGCATGAGGACAAGACAAGTGTGCTGGATTTAAAATGACAATGGAACTGGACTGGCAATGTCACACGAAAAGACCCGAATATCATCTCAAGATTGACCTGATTTGTTCCTCTCCCGCCCCACCCCCCCCCCTCCATTTGACCCGACGTGGAGAATTTATTGTGTTATGGTTGGTTAAGAACTCGTGTCCATCCTGATAATGGCAATGGAACTGCCACGAGAAAAGACCAGAGCATCATCTCAGGATTAGCCCTGCGGCTGGACCCCATGAGGGAGCAGAGAAAGGTGCAGACCCGAGACTATACCTGGCGCCAAACTGTCGAGGAGTAAATGAATGCTCGATGTACCCCTTTAATGATTTTTATCACCCTCAGTGTGGGCGAGAAAGTTTTTCATATTTACACGTTCAGTATGCCTGGCCACACGGTCCGGGGCCAAAGACCAGGGATCATGCATGTCCCAAAAGGCCCAACACAACGCCGCGGCGAATTGAGAGAAAAAAAAAAGAAGAAGAAAAAAATTACAATCAGGTCAGGGAGTATGATCATACTCTGGTGATGGTGTTTGGAAGCCCGCATATTGAACAGTTGCAAGGTCATGATTGTATTCATGACAATTTCCCTTCTTTGGCAAACTGGTTGAAAAAAAATACCATTATCTATAGTACACAAAATTAACCAGGAGACTTGCCGTCGTCATAAAGGAGATAGGGATAAATTAAAAGAAATCAAGAAAGGAGACAATGCAGGGGTGTATCCAGGATTTTTTCGGGGGGGGGGTCGTAATCAAATTTTTTTGGACCTTTACCTTTGCGAGGGAGCGGAGCGACAGAGCGGGGGGGGGGGAGGGTGTGGGAGGGGGGTGTCCCCCCTCCCACGGTAGGGAGTTTTTGAATTTTATATCTTAAAATGGGGCCATTTGGTGCATACAAAAGTGACTTTTTCGGCATGGCAGTGCGGCTTAGAAATAAGGTATGGCATTTTAAAACTAAGTTACGAAATTTACGAGGTTTTTGACAATTTGCTGGAACACCACCTGGTCACTTTTTTTTCCTGTTGTATGTAGGGTAAAAAGCCCTCGAAAAACAAAAATGTCTTTTACAAAAAGTGGACCTTTTGACAATTTTTTTTTTTTTTTTTTGGGGGGGGGGGGGGGGGTTTACGACCCTCCCGACCCCCCCCCCCCCGCCTTGCATACACCCATGCAATGATAACCTAAAGACATAATAATCAGTGAACATTTTTATCATTAAAGATTGCGAGGACTGCAAGGTTCAGTTTTGCAAGCTAAATTTCAAGTAGATTTCTTTCGTTTCTGAAATTTTGCCGGTATGTGTTGTTATAATACAGGTTCATCTTTGTCAATATGCGTAGGCCTACCTGTTTGTGTGTGTGTGTGTGGGGGGGGGGTGGGTCATTATTTTGTAGAAATTGCTAAATGAGAACTTTTTTTTTTGATTGTTGAAAAGGCGCCCTCTCTTATGTCTGTTTACTTCACCTTCATTACTGACAACTGCAGCCCGTTTGGCACTACTGATCGCGAAATACGGCGGTGACATTATTCCAGTGATGATGGCGGATAAATGATTTGGAGAAGCAAGGAAATTCACATGTGTTTTTTAAAGCCTACCAGCTGATGTCTGTATGCAATGCATCACAGAGGATACCAAGATGCTTTTCTCGAATACTAAATTATATCATCCTTCCAGACCAGAGTATACTAGTCGTTCATGTACGTGAGTACCATGACCAGAGAATCGCGAGTATAACGGTTGCCGCCCTATGAAATATTCGGCGATTCAGATGTTCGGACGCGGTTGAGAGGAACATATTATGTGTAATCATACAAATTTGACTCTTTCGTAAGAATTTACCTGGAGGTCTACTGATATTCTCCCGAAGGCAGTGGACACCCATTATACCATGCCGCTGCAGGAACAGCAATGGATTTTTGTTTCCTTTCTTGGACTCACAGTTGTGTGCATTTTCGCGTCAGTCATAATCACGGAACACAATATCGTGCCTCTACAGCAATATGGCAAGTTAGACATATTATGAACTCGTTTTACTTCTTAAAAACGTTTGGAGTATTTTCCAATTCCAGGTTTTATTGGTACAATACCCAACGTGTTTATTTCATTCTATATAATTTCATTTACACGACGAAAGAATTGTAGCTAGGCTATAGCATGTGCATCCACATGTTCAAAAAAATACACTTATGATTATATTTCATAGGGCTTATAAAACTATATAGAATGGTAAAAGTTTTATTAAAGCGCGATGTGATACAGTGCACTCCCGTTATAACGAACACGGTTATAACGAAATTCCGGTTATAACGAACTAAAAATTTGGGCTGCAATGTCATCCTCTCGATGTATTTCTATTGTTTATTTGTTCGGTTATAACGACATTCTAACGAAAGAAAACTGCCGGTCCCGAGGACTTCGCTATGATAACGGGAGTCCACTATATAGAAAAAAAAAGGAGAATAGAATTCTATATACTTTCATATGTTTTCACGATGTGATATTGTGATGTAACCAAAGACTCAATTCTATAAGGTGTCAGTGCCATGGCTCTACTGCAGTCCCTAACTGGCAAACACACAAATTTGTTTATCTAAATTGTAAATAGACATTCATAAACCTAAATGTACTCTTTACCTCAGGGGGCAGTGATTTAAAAAAGTTATCACATTTTTTATTAATATGTGTATAGATCAGTAAATTGTATCCGAAAACATTTGCCACATAAAATTTTGCAATAAAGCCTAAAATATAAAGGAGATATCATTATTTTTCGCACTAAACCTTAACTGTAGATGGCCTAGTTTGGAAACAATTTTATTATAACTATCGTTCACATTTTGTATATTTTACGATACTTAACATTGATTATACTGATTAACTTTTTACATTGGTTGTTTCTATCCCTAACTCACATTTCAGAACTATTTTGCAGTATACTAAAGCTGCAATGGGTTACTGTTTCATCTGCAATAAAATGGTAAACAATGCCTTTAAAAGAACAGGAAATATTCAAGAAGTTGTTACACTCTTCAATTATTCTTTTTGTCTGTTGAACATAGATTATGATAGTTAATTCGCCGTCCATATGTTGGTAAAAATATATCATCGCTAAGAGGAGAACAAAACTCAAGAAATTTATCAATGCTGTCAATACCAAAATTTGTTACGGTAATTTACAGAGCACACAGATTTTCGGGCACCCTCCCTTTTATGTGTGTCTATATTATGATGACTCGTAATTGTATAACGCCGGTGTCTACCATGGAAAGGCACTCATGACACTTGATCTAAAATGTATCAATTTCAGCTATTCATTCAATATAATTATGATGACGGGATATCTAATTTCCAATATCCCGAGTCAGGGATTAGGTACTCATAAATAACAAGTTCAAAATATTTTTATGAGTGAGATTTTCATGACTCACCATCTCTGCGCGCGCGCATAAATGTGCGTGAGCGTGGGAGTGAAGCAGGGCCGGCGCACTGTTTTCAAAAGTGTGGGGGCCCACTTCCGGGTTTCATGAGCTAACAAGCAAAAAAAAAAAAAAAAAAAAAAAAAGAAGACAAAAAAAAAAGGTCCTCAGCTCATCTCTCCCCGTCCACTTCCGGGTTTCTTCAGCTAACAAGCCAAAAAAAAAAAAAAAAAAAAAAAAAGGTCCTCAGCTCATCTCATCTCTACCCGTCCACTTCCGGGTTTCTTCAGCTAACACTCAGCGTTCTCTCCCCTCTCCATTGCTAAGTGCCTCTTACGGCCCCCACGGGTGCGCCGCCCCTGTGAAGGGAGAGTGTGGGAGGGGATGTCCGTCCGCCCTCCTACGGTAGGGAGCTTTTTCCCAGCCACCGACTACACCTTCCCATCGTTGGGAAGCTGTAGTCGGCTGGGAAGAGGTAAGTCTTCAACTAGATCATGAAGCATAAAGAATTGGGACTCCTGATCCATAAGAAGGAGAGCATGATTACTCCTCACACCACAGTAACACCAGTGGGTGTGATCTTCTATTGACACTGGGTGGGTGTTATACCATTGACACTAACATCAGCAATATTAAATGTATACCATGCGGTGTCAGTGTTGAACTAACACCAGCGCGCAGTGTCAAAAATAACACCAGCTACAGTGTCAAATTAACACCACAAAGTGCCAGGTGACCACTTTTCAACACCATCGCAAAACACTTTCTATACACCTGTTAGTGTGCTTGTATGGTCCTCTCTTGACACTTATTCGGTGTTCTACCCATCATGTTAAATCCGAACACCGATGTTTTTGTAGTGATGGGTGCAGAAAGTAGAATGCTGTATCTTCCCAATGCGTCCAAGCTGTGCGGATGAGAGAGTCCCTCATATGAACTTTGTTTGCTGATCTCAAGATACGAGCTGGCCGATGATTGTCTTACGAGGAGCTCCGAGATACCGGATGAATATAATAATAATAATAATAATAATAATAATAATAATAATAATAATAATAATAAGGTCTTATTTACCCAAGGTAGCCTCTTCAATGTTGCCACTGCTCTACCAGAGGGTCCTGTCATTACTATTACCCCAGCGTTGTCAGGTACCCATTTATTCACCTGCGTCGAGAGGGACACGGTGGGTAAAAACATCTTGTCAAAGGACGTAAGCACCGGGCGGGATTCGGACTCGGGTCCTCCGGTGGTGAGTCGGGAGTCTTAAATGCAAGAGCGCCCCGACAAGAGTTTGAAGATTTGCCACCAGGCGCTATAAACACAAGAACTCCACGTTTGAAGACAACCCTCTTGTTGATGTAAAGCCAAAGAAGGTCTCGCAAGATGGGGCCAATGCGAACCCTCTTCCTTTGTCGAGTCACTACGTTCAGGGCATGATATTATTTTGGAGTGTCTGAAGTACATAGTAATATGGAAGAAATCAGTTTGAGACAGATGTTCTCTTTACTTTTCCCTTTGATAAAGATTTCGGTCTGTGATGGCCTTCATCAGGATCCAGCAAGAGAGCAGTTATTGTCAAGATGGAGGCCATGACAGACCGAAAGCTTGATTAAAGGGTAAAGTAGAGAGCAACGTCCGCCTCAAACTTTGCTTCTTCCACATAATTATGCTTTATGATACACCTCGTCCGTTTCGGTCAGGATCGATCTCTTGCATTATAAATATAAATGGTGTTACGATCAAAATCACACTGAGAAAAGAACCAATTTATTGATGTTCAGGCGGTTTAATTAACAGTAATATTGCTGATACAGACGCGTAAGATTTGTTATTACAGTACAGATCAAACGATGATCACTTATTCAAACAACAGTCAATCACGATGTGAAACAATCAAAGGCAGATGACAAGGTCCATGTAATCCTCTGGAATTGTCCACAGACGATGTTTGATGCACAGATGAATGATCCTCGATGCACCGATGAAATGATCCCTCAAACGTAAATCAGTGGGCACTGCATACTGTAATCCGAAGTATTAATCCAAAGTATTAATCCACAGCAACACATGTAGAGTCGAGACGTTATGACGACCGCGCCCCGTTGATGCATGAATAATGGTAATCCAGCAAATATCCAACTAGGAATCCCCCGCAGCCCCGTCACAGCTTCAAATTTGCAATGTCCATGGACATGAAAATGGAGTCTGTCACCGATGATGTAGGCGAATCAATTCTCCGCCGGCAATATGTTTCCCAGGCAATATATCTCCACAAACATAGCTGGTCAGCAGGTAACACTGGACAGACTATAGCAAGTCGCTTCAGAGCCAGAAGTGACGTAACTCCCCTCCAAGAACAGAGGTGATGGGTACTCTGCCTTCCTCAGAATTTCTGAGGCTTATAATAATGATGATAATAATAATAATAATAATAATAATAATAATAATAATAATAAATCATTTATTAAGCGCAGAAACTATGTCTATATATTCTACTGCGCTTCAAGAGCACTTAAATTCCTATGTTGCATAATGCTGCATGGGCAGTAAAAAAGAAATAGGCCTATGCTAAAACAAAAAAGTTTTCACTTTTTATTTAAAGCTGTCTAATGTCTGACATTTTCGAATGTCTAATGGTAATCTATTCCACAATCTAGGGGCTGCACAAGAAAATGATCGGTCACCTAAGGTAACTTTTGTGTTGATTTGGGGTATCTGCAATGTCAATCTATCATTTGTACTACGGAGATTATGACCATGAGTCTGAGATTTAAAGTTCAATAATTCACTGACGCAACTAGGGGCCTGACCATTCAGAGCTTTATAAACCAGCATCAATATCTTGAAATCAATTCTCCGGCGGATGGGCAGCCAGTGCAATTCCCATAAAAGTGGTGTAACATGAGCAAATCTTGGGAGATTACAAATCAATCTTGCACATGTGTTTTGAATCCGCTGCAACTTAACTATCTGTGAATCCGGTAATCCATACAACAGACTGTTACAATAGTCTAATTTGCAAGTAACACATGCGAGGATAATAGTCTTCATGCTTTCCTGATCGAAATATTTACGAAGGCGTTTCAAATCATGTATCATATAGTATGCTGATTTACATACACTAGCAACCTGAGATTCTATATTTAAATGGGTATCAAAAAGCACCCCCAAGTTTCTCACATTATTGGATGGTTTTATAACAGTATCAGCGAGTGATATGCCATTTTAGTTGAATTTAGAGACTTGCCGTGGAGTGCCAATGACTAACAATTCTGTTTTCTTTTCATTCAACATCATTTTGTTTTGTAATGTCCAGGTTCTTATGTACTCGATGCATAATTCAAACACAGTTATGCAGTAGTCTTCGTTTGGTGTGTTAGGGCAAAATGACAAATATATCTGTGTGTCATCTGCATAACAGTGACGGTGATAGCAGGAAACTCCTTTTGAATATTTGTGAGGAGTCTACTTGTGTACAATGTAAACAGTAGGGGACCTAAACGTGACCCCTGTGGGACACCAAAAGGTACCATGAACACATCAGAGACAGTATCTTCCATTTCAGTTGTCTGTTTTCTACCAGACGAATAAGAGTTAATCCATTCCAGAACATTACCGTCAATCCAAAAATGGGTTTTCACAGTTTCCGACGGACACGAATGATCAATAGTGTCAAAAGCACCACTGAGATCAAGTAAGAGCAGTAAGTTGATCCCCTGGTCATCCATTGCCATCAGGAGATCATTTTTCAATTCGAACGAGTGCTGTCTCAGTGCTATGAAAATTTCGGTAAGCAGATTGATTGAATGGAAGAAGTGAGTTAGACTCAAGGTGTTCAAGGATTTGTTGGGTAGCAGTGCCTTCTAGATATTGAAATGTATTGAAGATTACTGACAGGCCTCAGATTACTGAATTTTGCTTCAACACCAGACTTCTTCAACAGTGGTTTAACAAGAGCAACCTTCCACAGGGCAGGGAATTGCCCTGTTGACAGAGATACAAGTTTCATAATCAATTTCTCGACATCATTCTCAGACAATTCTTTAAAAATTTTGAGATTTACAATCTGTTGATCAAATGGGGCTTCATCAATAACAAATTTATTCACATTAATGAGTTTTGATTCTATGTCGTTATGAATTTTCTTAACTTTTATCCAAGAAATAATTGCCTAAGTCATTAACAAAATCTGTTCTATCCGTATTACATGGAATAATAGTTTACTGGTTGTTTGTTTTACATATTCAAAAGACCCTTCACAATATTAAACAGTGCTTTGGTGTTTTAATTATGTTCAGACACGAGATCTTTGTTATGAATTTTGCGTGCCTCAAACAATGAGAAACTGTAAGAGTTTCGAAGTGACACATAATCTTTCCAGTCTTTATCAGATCTTGACTTCAACCAACGTTTCCCAGCTTTCCTCTTTCTACGCTTCTTTTCTAATATAGCATCAGTTAGCCAGGGTGTCTTAGGTCGCAAGACCACAGTCTTTTCTACCATCCAGCCATCGGTGCATGCTTATCTAACAACTCTTTAAGTGTCGTGTCATACAGAATAGCTAATTTAGAGATATCAGAGGATTTTTCTTTACAGAAACGACTTTCAGCAATATCATGTTTAAACAGGTCAGTGTTGATGACAGATAACCTACGAAATGATATTTTCTTGACTGGAAAGTGAGCTTTACTTGAATTAAGGTAACACATTACAGAAAAATGATCAGAGATTAAGGATGAATAAGCCCAAGGTTTACCTATTACAATGGTATCATCAGACTGCCGTCTGATCAACAAATCAAGGGTATCTAAGAAAGATTGTGAATCGCCACTGTTAGTATCAACATGTATATTGAAATCTCCTGTCACTTATAGAACAGGAACATTAGACAGCAGATGACTTTGAATATAAACTGTTCAATTCTGATACAAAACTGGAGACAGATACCGGATGTGATTCTGAGAAAGGAGGCCTGTAGATGTTAATAAGAGACAAATTATAATGATCTACATGTAATGTGATACTCTGTATACTCGAAAGAGTTCACCTCACCAGCAGCTGTTTGAACGGCATGAACTGTTTCTTTGTATACAAGTCCAGTTCCCCCTCCACGACGGTTGCTCCGGGGTCGATGAATGAACTTGTAACTGGGAGGTAGAAATTCCTGTAGCACGGCTGAGTCGTTCTCTGTTAGCCATGTTTCTGTCATTGACATGAGATCAGGAGTTGTGTCACATGAAATCATGTAATAGTGCTGACTTATTACGCACTGACCGAACGTTCACTAAGCACAGTAGAAAGTTCGATGATGATTTA
Source organism: Diadema antillarum (assembly GCF_040938485.1). Taxonomy (NCBI): domain Eukaryota; kingdom Metazoa; phylum Echinodermata; class Echinoidea; order Diadematoida; family Diadematidae; genus Diadema; species Diadema antillarum. Next base: position 78,657 of record NW_027272681.1, read on the forward strand.
GATTTTCTGGATTGTCTAAGATGATTCCTTCTACGGCCTCCACGTCTTCCTCTCCGTGTCTTTCTTCGTTGAGTTCCATAAGAACGGATTATATCACATACCTCTGAAGGCAAATGGAACTTTGTGTGCCGCCATTGTGAGAGTTCTGCAGGAGTGTACTTGATACATGTACTGTGGTGAAGATCATTGTCAGGGATAGAACGTGGAATAATGCCATCATTCTCCTCTGGCCCGGGGTTGGGATGTATGTCACCACCATGTAACAGTTCTAGCTGGAAAGAAGCTGTTCCATTTGGGATATAAGGGATCCTCCTTTTGAGATACTGCTTCCTGGTGAAGTGTCCATGAGTTGAAAGTTTGATACACCATTGCTCATTGCAGTACACAGCTTCCACAGAAGCAAGCAGGCAGAGGGTTAACAATAGTCCAAAGTTGAAAAGCTCCCATTGTGCTTGGAAATGAGTCCTATTGTTGAAGTTCACCCGGGTGCACATTACATAATACCCTGCGAGTACTATGCAGCTTAAGTAATAAGGGCGGACGTCCACTTGGGCGCGGACAAGCCCCGGAAGGGTTGCGGAAGCAAATTTTGTTATTTCGGCATCCTGTCCGCGACAGACGCGGAATAACTTTGTGAATCGGCTTGTCCTGGGACATTCCTAGGACTGTCCGCGGACTGTCCGCGGGCTGTCCGCGGACTGACTGCGGACATTCCTAGGAATCACTCCGGAAGAGCGCGAAATACCTCGGAATATGCTAATCGTAGCCGGGCAGCGCGGAAACATTTATGATTACACCAGGAATGAACGCGGACAATCAGGATGCCTTCCGGACAACAAAAGTTTGGCATGCGGACAAACTGCGGGCAATACCAGGAAAATGGAAAGGTATAAATTTGGCGCTGACTTTGACTTTTCCTCATTTGACTGCTCATTGATGCTCCTTGTTGTGCTTCAGCAGTAGCGGCTGATATTATATTAATATGATTGGTCAATATTATTTGATAAATGTGACCACCAAAAGTCGAAGAGTAGGATTGTTTGCATGTCGGCTGACGACTCATTTTTTTTTTTTATTTGTCTCATCTGGGAGAACAATTTTTTCTCTGCCTACAGTCACATGGATGATATTCGTAAACTTTTTGAACCATATATATATATATATATATATATACATAAAAATGCAAATGCATATATGTATATATAGTCATGTTGATAAGGTAGTCCACGTGTGGGCAAGATAAAAAGATAAGTAACAAAACTGCAACAAAGTTCATGCTGTATTCACCAACGATTTATTTCTTCACAAGAAATAAACCGTTAGTGAATACAGCATGATCTTTGTTGCAGTTTTGTTACTTATAGTACTAACTGTTACTTATGTTACTATATATATATATATATATATATATATATATATTTATTTATAAATGTATACATATATATATATAATATATATATATATATATATATATATATATATATATATATATATATATACAGGGTGTATATATTCTTTATTCCCTTTTTCTAGACATATATGTGCTTTATCCATCGTGAAGTATATACATGTTTTGTCTGATACTTCTGTAGAACATGCCAAATTGATCCTAATCATTACATTTGTTTTTCTTTCTCTGATTTTTACCCTTGTGCATCTCTAACCCTCTCTTATTTTGATCACTTTTAAACATTTCCAAGTCCGAGAATTTTTTTTTTCATGCTTAGAGCTTACTAGCCTATTGTCAATGAAGTGTAAAAATGGGGAAATATTTGTAACCTACTTTATTTCACTTTTCTTTGGGGGGGGGGGGGGTTCAGCTGGGCTGTCAAATTGGACAATCGAGTTTATTTGCAACTAAAACAAAAAGAGAAGAAAAAAATATTAGGTAATAACAACTACGAAAATCATTCAGGTAAAGAATGTTTCTGAAAGTGTACTTAAATATATACACTCAGCAAAAAAACAAAGCAAAAGAAAGACAGAAATGTATCACTTTTTCGAGTTCATGATTTATTGCTTTTTCTCTCATTTCACTTGAATTTTGAAGACAGAAAATTCTTCATTTTCCTCCATCATCTTTAGCTTTCATTGTTATTTTGGGCTTCAAAAATATTACATTGTAATGAGACCACAGGTATTTCTTTGCAATTGAATTCATGCTTTTTAGTGTGATGAATTTGTCTTTTGTTCTAATGTGTTGTATCATTAGAAAGCATTTACGTATGAATAACAACTTGTTCATGTTTATATAATACATTAACATTTAGCCAAAAATTCTATGCTTTTTTTTTCTGAGTGTACTTCCACCTACTTTTGTTATTTTTCAGCTGGGCTGTCACATGTAACAACCTAGTTTGTTTGCAAATAAAATACGAAAACAACATAAAGGAAAATGTAGTATAGTATAGGAACCAGGAAAGTCACTCAGATGAAAAATAATTTCTGAAAAGATCAAATCAAAACAAACTTACTAGGAAGTTAGGGGGCTGATTTCACTTCTTTCTGGTTGCTTTTGGCACAGTCTCTACTACCTTCTTCTTTGCCTTCTGGGACCGGAAATTCCTTAGATTTACCTGTTCTTCATCACTAGACGAAAGGTGTGCCTGTGATGGGGATATTTGCATGGGGGCCTCGCCTCCCTTCTTGCTCATTTTGCGTTTCATTGGCATGACGCTCGCGGAAAGTGTCGACATTTTCGTGTCTGGATCACAAAATTTCCGCATCGGTTCCGGACACTTGCATATATATGATCCGCATCGGCTCCGCGCTGTTCTAAAACATTCCTGGTGTCTTCCGCTTTCATTCGGGAAGCTTCCCCACACCGCGGGATTCTTTCCGGAGCGTGTGCGGAAGGAGCGGAAGGGTTCCGGACAAGCGGGACATCCTCAGGACATCGTCAGGACAAGTCGCCGAAGGTGTCAGGAAGTTCATTTCCGCGTCCAAATTTTGGTCTCGATCAAAATTTGGACGCGGAAATTTTTCTCTCTCCCGAAGGTGCGGAAACACCCGGACATGTTTAGGACAGTGAGCGGACACGTTCAGGAACGTGCGGACAGGTTCCCGAAGGAGTGCGGAATACCAAATTTGCATTCCGGGGCTTGTCCGCGTCTTGTCCGCGCCCTAGTGGACGCCTGGTCTTACATGCAAGTGTATACATAGTATGACCTCTTACCTTATGCACTAGTTACAGAACTCAATGAAGCTACAAAAGTTGAACTTCAAAATACATATTGAGATCCAACCAATATGACTTCAAATTTGACCTGGAGTATTCAGACAACATACATGAATAACCAACAACAGTGTAAATCTGTAAAGCAGTGCAAAACAGGCAAATGAGAGCTCTTTTTGGAGAGCCAGCAAAAGCATGTGTACATACTTAAGCGCTACTACCCAACTATAGATAACACGCGTATAATCATAGATCCATTCACGCCTTCTTGAATGTTCTGTAATTCTCTCCAACCAGGGGCTACATACTTGTGCATACTTGTGACTTTATGAACCCCCCAGAACCCTGACTTCCTTTCTATACCTACAAATAACTATATACCAATCACATTGGGCTACATATACTGAGTGCGTATTACATGACATCATACCTAACTAGAAATGTCGCTATGGCGACTGGTATGCCTCCGCCATAATGCATGATTCTCCTAATAGGTCTAGATAGTACATGTGGACAATGTGTGATTACATTTTCACAAAACTGGCAAAATATTGAAATGACAAGTTTGTCACAAATGTGTTGAATGTTCACCTTCCTTGACCTTGGTTTAATTGGATGAATAGGAGAGCATGTATTTGGGGATTTAAGGACTTTAACTTGACTTTGACCCATTCATACATTTATGCATTGAGTAATTTTCATGGTACCGGTATGGAGAAAAAGTGCAATTTCTGTACTGAATAGTAAATTGTTACCATGTTCATCTGGCCTTTGACCCTAAAATTCATAAGATAATCACTTTCAGGTAGAACATGCATAAATATGCAGTAAGTTTCACGATAAATTGAGCCACTTCCGAGATATGGAGGAAAAAGTTAGTTCACCACTTTCACTTGATCTTTGACCTTTTGACCTTTGAGGCAAAAAAAAGAAAAAAAACTCTCTAAAGAATTTCTATTAGGTTACACATGCATACACCAAGTGTAAAAAAAAAAAGAATTATCCTGCTGGCATTGCATGAACATGAGGGAAATAGTAAAATTTTGAAGTGTTGCACTTGACCTTTGACCCCTGACCTTTGACCCCATGAACCCTACATTCTCTAGATAATCACTGCCAGTCAGTACATGTATATACTATGTTCCATGAAGATACCTTGAACAATTTTCCAATTTACAGAGAAAAAAAAGAAGTTTTAATACTTTTACTCGACCTTTTGACCTTTGACCTTTGACCTCATGACCAAAACTTTCACCACAGAATCTAAATTGGGTAATACACGTATGCACTAAGTTTCAAGAAAATATCTTCAGGCATTGCATAGATATGGTGGAAATAGTGAAATTTTCTGTATTTGACCTTGACCTTTTGACCTTTGACCTAGAGCACGTGCACCCAAAAGTTGATAGGCACAACTTCACCCCCTAATACACATACATGCCAAGTTTCATTAGGATACCTCAACAGCTTTTGATAGTTACCTTGTCCACAAAATTCATTACGGACGGACGGAAAGACGGACGGACGGAAGGACGGACGGACGGAAGGACGGACGGACGGACGGACGGAAGGACGGACGGACGGACGGACAACCCGAAAACATAATGCCTCCGGCACCACTTCGTGGCGGAGGCATAAAAATTGCTACAAATCATGTTGGGCTACAAGTACAGTGTCTGTTTTGCATCACCCATAACAAGCCAAATATGTGCGCACTTCCTGGAACATTCTAAGAGTGAGCTACAATGTATTTCCTTTCACATGCAATTGTAACTATACCAAATAAAAACTTCTCCACTAATCTGGTCAACGTGTGTGCATACACACAGTAATGCAACCATGCATACATCTTATATCTACCAGAATGTACATTCATGACAATAAATCTATATAAACTAAAAAATTTGAAAATTTTAAGTCGCTACAAAATTAAGATTGGTCAGGAATAAACACTTCGTATACGCGCGCGCGCGCACACACACACACAAGAAAAAAAAACGGAACCATTCTATTATAATAGGAGATGTGCTAATTACGATAAGACGGAACTATAAATGGCAACATCATAGAAATCTGTATTTTACACAACTTTCCATTACAATGTCCATGGATGCAATGCATTTCTGTATGCTGTTGCACAGAAATGGCTCCATTCCAAACGCACGGACCACGTCTACTAGATTTGATTATAATAACACAAAAAATTATGTTCATTCAGTAAATCCACGATTTTGTTTGGGGTAAATATCAAGTCAACACACATCGTGCATGCAGGGGCATCCATTAAAAATAGTCATTCTTTCAAATTGATGTTTTCACTCGTTTGATGAAAATCTTATTTTCATGTGTACATTTCACTCATTTGTTACCAGGTTCCCAAGCATTGTCAAGACGGTTGGAGGCGCCCCCTTTTCAAGAAGACTGGGGAAATGTAACAGAGATAGAAAAAATGAGGCAAGTATAATGACACAGGAGCGTACATTTTTTAAAGCGTATGCTCTTGAAGATAGAATGTCTTGATATAAGCAAAGATCCAAGTACATTAGAGAGAATTTAGAGGGAAAAAAAGAATTACATTCGAAAGCATATAAGTATTAATTCGTTATATGGAAATATTATGTATGCAAACTGAAATAGAAGACGGTCATCCAAGTTATACTTTGTTTGTATTACATCGTAAGAGGTCTCCAAAGATATCCAAATTTGGACATATTGAGAGTTTATTTTTTCAGGAATTTAACAAAAATATACTTTTGCAAACTCAGAATCGAGTATTAGACCAACTGCAGTGGGTCTTATATATCAGCACGCACGCCCTTCTCATTGTTAATTCTTTTAGTGTTTTTAACTTTTCCATCCGTAAGAAAAATAACGCAGGAGATAGTACGACATAAAGCCTTAAATGAAGGAAAGCTTGCGCTAGCAGGGAAACGTTCCGTGCAAATCTTTTAACTGAGCCTTGCTTCTAGTTGTAGCCTCATATGCGCCACCCATAAAAATCATTCTTATATTTAGTTCTCAACATTTGATGTTACTAGTTAGTAGTATATGCAAATGAGTGAGGTAATGATCGGATCACCTCTCAATTTCCCATCGATCGCCCATAAAAATGTGAAGAAAATTCAACTTTTCTGTTATAAAGGTCAATGATCAGCCAGGTTACAAGCTGAGATGGGGAAACATTAACGAGTTATTATCATCAAAGACCAGTTTTCTTTAAATAAGCCAAACTTAACATTTTTATACTTTTCTAATCTTAATCCGATTCTAATCAAATTTTCCCTGCTGTTCTTGATAAATTTCATGCATTCTTTTAGACTATACCTTTCACTGCTCCTCGGTTTAACCATATACTAAAAATACAGACTACAAATAGTCCAAAACCTAACCTGAGAATTGTATGCCACTAAAGTTGATTATGGTGCTGTGAAAACAGAAAACGGATATAGATTATAATGATTTTATGATGCATTGTGGTCTTGCAATCTGGGGTAAAGGTAAAAAGTGCAATATTAAGAAATTACAAAAATTGCAAAATAGATTGTGCTCATTTGATTTTAAAGGCTGATTTTTCACTATCCAGTACTATTCTTTCAAGACCGTTAAACTGGCAAACGATTATACAAAGAAGGCAATATCAATCTTATATATAAATTGATCAATGATATGGTGCCATTGTATTTAAAAGAAATAGTTGTTTTTCGAATTTGAGAACGCGATAAGCACTCACTTACCCACTAAAAATCAATACACTCCGCACGAAATATCATAAGAGATCTCTGCATTATCAAGGGTCAAACCTTTGGAACGACTTACCTCGCAGTATGCAAGTTTTGTCATTTTTCCTCATATTTAAAAAGCAGAGTAGAATTTTATCTCTGAAGTTTTAATCCGATGGTAATTTTTTTATTAGGATAAACAGAGTGCAATATATTATGTTTATTTCTGTGACACCGGGAACTGACATATCATTTGTTTTGTTGTTGTTGTTACAGTTGTTTTATAACTCGCGTTTTATACTCTCTCGGTTTAATATTGATTGATTTAATATTTATCTGGTCGATATGTTTACGTTTGTTTTGAGTATAACGTTGTGCATTTGAATATAATATATGTTTTTGTATCTTTTTATTGTGCAGGGCCCCTTGGTAGAGCTACCCTGTTGAAATAAAACGGAAATAGATAAATGAATAGTAACTTCATATGACATAAGAACAAAAATATATACAAGCAAAAAATGCATAAACTAAAGTAAATTGATGAGGTAGGCTATGATTCATTATGAAAACACCAATAGAAGGTGATTGTAAGAATTTTGAAAGGCTCTACCAAAGTTTTGGGCTCATGTGTGAAAAAGCACAATCAATGCAATCATAATATGTTTTCCCCGAGGTGTCGGTAAAATTATGTAAATTAGAGAAACGGATTTTCATCACTGTCAAAAAAAAACATGAAGGGAATCTCGAAGGTATTAAGCTGGGACTCGTCTGTGTAATCTACAATAGGCAAAGATTTGTTATTGTTGACTTAATAATCATGTTCATGTTGAATTCAAATGAGCATAAACTATTACAGTATCTTCGTATTATCACTCAACCCTGATATGCATCACACTTTTGGAGTTTCAAAGTTTCAAATTTCTCCTTGTATTTCAGCATGAATATGACTGTTGTTCTTATTCATTTATCTTCCCTACTTCTTATTATCCAGGAAAGCATTTTCAAAGCATCGGACGTTGAAAAAAACCCTTCAATTATTCAAAACCGGTATTTCTCCTGTGGATATGCGATTCTCGAAGAAAGTCAAGAAAATAGCGCGATTCAACCAGACAACCACCATGAGGAAAAGGCGGACCTGTACTATCATTGGGAACTCTGGTGTGCTGTTAGACAGCAGATGCGGCCATCTCATCGACAGCTCCGATCTTGTAATCCGAATGAATCTGGCGCTGTTTGGCGGCGAGTTCGCTTCGGACGTGGGTTCGAAAGTCACTCTGATGACGCTGAATTCCGATCAGTACAGGAACCTGATGAACTGTACGCGAAACTACGGCAACATCACTCTCGACGAGTTACCACTCTTGTGTCGGGAACTTCTGACAAGCTTTAGCCGCATGAACGGCAGCATCCTCTGGTACTTCGGGTCTGTGGCCCACAACAATCGTCTGAAAACAGCGCTTGCAGTGTTGCGCGATTTCTACAATCTCCACTTTGGTTTCGCCTACAGCCCGGCAGAACTCAAGAGTCAAGTGAAAAAGTGAGCAGATGGAATACTTCTGGGAAGACTGGTTGTGTATCCCGTCATAAATATTTTTTTCAGTATTTGTGTTCTTTGCTCTTTGCAACAGTTTTTGTTACATTTTGCATTTCAGAAAAAGTTGGCAATGACTGGCAATGACTGATGAAAATTCACTGAAGGACTAGTGATATAAGTCCCTACCCTCATTCACTCATGCATGAACAAAAGGATTGCAATCTATAGTAATGTCTCGCTGCTTCCCAAACACGTTGTTAGTTTCGATGCCCTTTTCATTCGACTTTCTATTTTCTCTTCCGAAGAAACCCATCAGCGAAATTCCTAGTAAACAAAATGGGGGGGGGGGGGAGAGAGATATGTTACCTTATTTCGCAACATGTGGGTGATGTAACAATTGCATCCTTGAGGATTTGGTCAATGGTCAAAATAATGGCAGCCAGAAATTTAAATTTCCATATAATGTAAAACAAAACCAACAAAATAATGATTTTGTCATATTTCGATGTTCGAAATTCGAATCTGAATGATGCAACTCTTTCATCCTTAAAGGTGTTTAGACATTTGGAGTGGCCGCCAAAATCTCAAATTCGTTTATAATTCCTCATAAGTCGTGACAAATAGAAATATATACTATACTTTTATATGGGTTTTTTCCCCATTTAAAAGGAATCCGAACCTGGATGATGCAACTCTCGATTCTTAAATGATGCGAAATGTTCAAGGTGGCCGCCAAATTGCCGCCGAAATCTGAAAATACTTCTTTGTTTTTAGAAATGGCTGCAACCGCCAGTATAGGAGATAATAATATAGATTATGAAGGCAATTTCTGAAACATTCTGACAGCTGGACAATATCCCTTACCTGTTCTTGTGTATCCTAATGACCCATTTTTTGTACTTTCTGCATTCATTCTCGCGTAGACTCTTATGGAAAACCCCAAACATGAATGTAAAAAGATGAACAACTTGATGTGTTAAATTATATCTTTCAAGACCAAAAATGGTAGCTGAACAGAAATAGAAATGAAATAGTAATAACAAGAAGCCAATCAAACGGAATGCAGGCAGTGACACCAATTCGCATACATTTCAACAGAATAAGGCAAACAACACAACAAAAACAAAAAACAAAAACAAAGCAAATGGAAAAGAAACATGGGCAGCAATATTACATTCCCTCCAACTATTTTATTCTTATTTCTGTTCAAATGCATGCAAATTGGTTGCTATTTTGCTTTTATGTTATGTCTCATCATGCCCTTGAAAAAGGCTAGTGAAATAGCCGAAAGCTCGGGGATAACGGCAAGACTTGAACATCCCTGCAACGTCTATACTGCAAGTTTTCCTTCCGTCACACATATACCAATGATGCAGTACCCACCACGTACGAGGCCAAGCCCGCTTCACATTATATTATTTATGTATATATATATATATATATATATATATATATATATATATATACATAGATATATATACATTTATACATATATATATATATATATATATATATATATATATATATATATTGTCATTTAAAACATTTGCATAATGCAAGAGTGAATAGTCCAGATTTGGGTTAGTTTTCACCCTCGAAATAGGGTCAATTTATCGTGTGTTTGGCTGTTTCTAATTTTCAGTGTTCATGTAGAGAAAAAATAGGAATTTCATCTTCTTTTTTGGCGTCCATTTTCTGGCCATCTTGAGTATATAAAAACCCACATGGAATCATCTTTCGCATTTGGATTCAACATCCTAGAAATAGGTAAAACAATGAAAAACACTGGGCGGACAGTAAGAAAATGTTCAGTCTCTGTTGATTGTACCCAGACTATGTCGTATTTAAATCACACACAATTATCATTATATTACATTATAATTATATCATATTATATCATATCACATTATACTATGTTATATATATCATATATATATATATATATATATATATATATATATATATAAATCATTCAAGTGTCATTTATTCTTTTTTTTTATCCTCAGAGTTATGAAATTGAGATATCCAAGTACCGGTATGGCGGTTTACGCCGCAGCCACTCACTTCTGTTCTCGAATTCAGCTCTTCGGGTTTTTCCCGTTCTACAAAGACCCGACGAATCGCACCTTGTTCACGCATTACTACGAACATGCCAAGATAAACTACAAGACCAACATTCACGACATGCCAGATGAGTTCAAAATCTTACTAAAATTGGACGAGAGGGGCGCCCTCCGCATCGTGAACGACTGCAGCGGGAGATGGAATAACGACATCCTGAGGGAAAGGTTAAAGCACGACGGGCACTTGAAGGGGGACGAGTTTGGTGATTTCGATATAAACTTGACAGATCAACCAAAAATCGAGCCTATATGAATTGCAAATCAAATCCAGGATCCGGTCTCAAGTAACATTAAAGAAACACATTAACTTCTTAAACTTGTTAATTTCTTTAACAATTGGGGTCACGTAAACGTCATCTAAAATACCAGGGGTATCTTAATGTCTTGGATATTTCTTCTCTTACTCTTTATAAAGTATCTTTAAGATACGTGTTTTAGTTTCGGTATTAGGTCTACACCTGTAATCTACCTAAGGTATATCTCAACCTTGGTACAGAGCTTGGTATTGATACTCTTTGATGTAATAAGCCATTAGCTGTGGGAAATGCCCCAGTGGTATGATGCAAACATGAGCATGGATATTTGTCTATGAATAAGCATGTAACAAGAGCTCTTCAGCTACCATAAATGGAAGAAAAGGTCATTATAATCATAATGCAAGCCATTCCCCTGACTCGGACTGTAAGTCCATTTTCATTTATGTATATATATATATATATATATATATATATATATATATATATATATATATAGGCTCCCTACAGCGTGTCCCCCCCCCCCCAAAAAAAAAAAAACAACGAAACCCCGCATTTGCTTTATGAGATGTGTATGAATGGAAAGGTATACCCCTCTTCTTTCATTTGATCCACAACTCATTGTTCAAAATTCATGCATTACTGAGTTAGAACAACAGACAGTAATACTAATAATTTTACATTTGCACGAGCAAATGTGCCTTTGAATGTGTTTTTCAAGCTTTTCCGGCAATCTTTTGCAAAAACTAAAATCATGGCCATAATATCCATTCTTCTTCCTTTCATATGACATCCCATTCGTTAAAAAAATGATCTACATCTGCTCTCGAAAACTTAATTTGAAAATATGCTTCCATTTTACCCAGAAAGATGGATAATAACTAAGGAGCCAGTTAGCTTTCCCGACGCCTGCCCGACTTGGCAGATAACAATGGCCTTCATGCTTCAATGAATTTACACAAACATGAGGGGAGGGATAAAAGGGAACGTTACAGACGGTTCGGAATAGGGTCGTAAATCAGCACATGATCGTGAGCTTGCCTGACCATGCAGCCAACCACAAAGCAGAGGGTGTTCATCTGCGGAATGTTGAAGGGGGAGGGGAGTACCGGTATCATGACCGAAAAAGACTTTCTGTCCTGCACTTGTACCTTTGAAATGTTAGAAGCGCAAGTTCAGTGATAAATAAAGTGACGTACCCCCTCTCTTATTGCTTCACCTCCCCCTTCAAAAACTTCCAAACCCCGTCAGTGATGAAGGATGAACCACGCGTGAGGGAAATGTAAAGAGGAATGAAAATACTGAGATAAGTCTGAGGTATACAAAATAATCAAAATGTGTACAGTACCACTGTTGTAACGTTGATTTCCCATAGCCTTTGGACTGCGTGCAGCCTGACTATACACACGAGATTAGTCTTCCATTATTGTTAAGTCTCATAGATTATTCTAAATAAACGACAACAAAGGGTTTTCCTTCTCATACAGCATTCTCTGTAAATACCCCACCCCCCCCCCCCCCCCCCCGAACAACACCCATTGTTTTGTGTGAATTCATGGCGCAGGTGAGCCCATTGTCTAATGCTAATTCAGGAGAGCTGAATGCTTGTTTTTCGACTATCCGTAGAATCAGCAGAAATGAAGCATATTTTCATGCACATTTTTCTCAAGCATGCGTTATTCATATATGACGCATAAGGTCTTATACGAAAGAAGAAAATACGGATGCTTATCTTATGAACTTTGTTTTTCGAAAACGTCACGTTTAAAGTCTGAAAAGTTCATTTAAAATCACCATTTGCCCGTGCAAATGAAAATTTGAAAGCACTACTGTTCGCTGTTCTAACTCAGTCATGCATGAACGATGAACATTAAGTTGTATATCAAATCAAATAAAAAAGTTTATCTTTCCATTGATATATATCTCTAAAAGAAAATGTATCATTTCTATAGTAAAAAGTTACAAGGAAAACTCGGTTTCGTTTTTTTCTGGGACACGCTGAATATATATATATATATATATATATATATATATATATATATTTCCCATTTCAATTTACGTCAAGTTGCTTTATTTCATCTCCGACAAATTGAGGATACAATAAAAAAAAATTGGGTATATAATTAATGCCACGAAAAAATATATATGCTCATACAACATTTTTTTTCCAGAATATGACGCACAAGCAGAATTACAACAGTGAGACATAGGTTTGGTAATTGATATTGAAGATCGGTAATTGAAATTGAAAATATTTCGTCTATTGGGGCAGCAAGGCTTCTTCAATATTTGGTGTTTCGATGTCATGAGAGTTGGCATTATATTCCCGATGATCGAACTTTTTGGTCAGTGCAACGTTTGATGCGGCTATAAGTAGGCCCTCTAGGCAGTCTATTGGAATAGAGCAAGTAAAACAGAATATAAAAATAAGGAACTCATAAGCACATGAATTAAAACCAGAGATCAATGACAGTATTTGTTCAGAGCTTACAAAGTCGGTAAACCAACTGCAATCTATGTACAGTATCCCTATAATCATGTCTTATAGTTTCATCTTTAAATCATATATGATAACTTAAGTGAAATATACGTGGTTTTGTCTTGATGATTTTACATCAGTTGATGAATGTTACCTGAAAAAAGCAGCATTTCCCGCATAAGGATTATAAACACAAGTAAAGTGATATATTTCCTTAATCACACATTTTAGCAGTAAAAATAATGTTTTTTATACTTCTCACCTAAGGCCATATTCAAAGAAGACTGTGACTTCATCATGACTTTCCTTCTTTTTTTTTCTCAAAATCAGCTCCCCGTACAAATTGGAACAATGACATGAATGTACATTTCATACAATATTCATGCGATTACTTGCACTTACCACAGGATAGCGGAATCATCTTCTTCTTTATTCTGCACGTATAGTTCCATTCCATTTCGACAAATAGACAGCTGGAAGCAGGGATGAAAATATGCCATGATGTTGCTAGGTTTTGCAATTTCTCCAACAATTATTATACACTTGTCCCTATCGGAGAAATACTTGAATCTTTCTGCCTCAATCGTCAAACCTACGTTTTTAGGCGAAACGTAAAAGCATCGATCACGAACCGTCCTTGATTTCCAAGTTGAAAACTGAAGGTAATCTTCATGATTTCTTTTTTTTTCCCACTTGATACATTTAGAGATCAGGAGGTCGTAGGTTCGGATCCTGCTCGAGTATGTATACCCATGATTTCTTTTGTCGTAGCTATACTACTAAAAGACTGATCAATTCAGTGGTTATTTACGTCGATGTAGGACAATTTGTCAATCTGTTGCAATAAAGATATTTGTACTGCAAAATTACAGGGCAATCTTATATGTTACGCGTGGTATGTGTATGGACTTGAGGGATTCTAGTCCTGGATCTGGATATTTGAAGTATGTGTCAAACTGGATCTGCCTCTTGTGTGTCATATCATTATGCACTGTGGTGGGACACTGTGTTCTTTCCAGCAGGGTTATTCTGGAAAGGTCTCGTTTTGCAATGTTATGAAAGTGAAACGTGTGTAAATTAGGGGTGGGGAGGGTTACGTATCTTGATAGATGCCATAATTCGGCGAGCGAGAGAAGCGAGCAAGCCCAACATTTACAGCTTTACTTGCCAAATGTTACATCTACATTAAATTATATCGGTGCTTAACTCATTATGTTACCAGTATGCACTGATCCTATCATTGTCGGCCTGTAAGGTTGCCTCAATATCTGGTCACTTGGCACAATATGACACATACGATGCGCGATTATGTTCTATAATAAGTTGGCCGGAACCTCCTTATCTCTGAATATTACGAGTAATCGAAGCAAGGGAGTAAATGTACATGTTCCTTTGATCATAGTATTATTATTACTTTTTCATTTCATTTTTATCTTATTGATATATTTTTATCTTGATCTCAAGCAGTTGTCTTTGATTAATTGTTTGATTGATTGATTGATTGATTGATTGATTGATTTATAAGTCATTCGATTTTTTTTTTTTGTAATTTCAAAATCATTTACATTTCAGAATAGAATTGCCCCCCCAAAAATACAAACATAATGCAAGAAATTAAGATAAAGGGTATTACAGACCTGGAAATTCTGTATATAACATATACAACTAGAAAAGCACCCAGAGAGCGCAGACCTCCACTAAGCAACTCATATCCATCCATACACGCATGTTGAAAATCGCCCAATTTTCCAATTTGCGCCTTGCCTCGCCCGAGCAGAACACGCGCTTTAGTGCGAGTATGGAGATATCAACGACAACATCTTTTTTTCTATTAAAATTCATGAGGACTCAGCTTGAACTCCCAAGTTTATTGACCCTATTTGCCAAAAGATCTAAGAAAAAAAAAACCCTTCAAAAATTCATAGAAATTTCCGGATCACTACCAAAATTAATCATCTGATCCTTCTGCCATTATCAATTTCTCCTGCAAGTTTCATCCAAATCCGTTCACAACTTTTTCAGTTATTTTGCACACAGACAAACAAAAAAACAAACAAACAAACGCCGACGAAAACATAAACTCCTTGGCGGAAGTAATTACCATCATCATACAATTATCGTGATCAGGTAATTGTTCAAAACATAGGATTAAAAACTTAAATTTAAGTTTCTTATGTCAGACATAATCAATTCAATGTGTGTATTTTAGTAAATTATACCTAGAAAGAATGAAGTGCTGTACGTGACTTTAGTGTGTCGGGAAATTAATTTCACTCGTCAGGACGAATGCACGTCATGAGTTCGACACCCACGAGTGGTACAGCCCGAGAGTCATACAACCCACCAGTCATGCAGCCCACGAGTTATGCAGCCCACGAGTTCGATATCAAGTAAAATAGACCAAGGAGTTATACGGTCCACCAGCTCGACACGAAGCAAATAGGCCTATGAGCTCGAGTTCCTGGGCTGTGGACTCATTGGCTGTATGACTCTTGGGCTATAATACTCATGGGCTGGATGACTCATGGACCCCCTTTTTAATGTCTAGCTCATGGGCAGTATGACTCGGTGCTGACGAGCTCGAGGGATGACACGGGTCTAAGAGGGTTTGGCATTATTTTTGGCTATTTTAGCATAATTTGCCTGCTCACTGGCATAATACTATTTTTGCTTGTTCGTTTTTGTTTTTGTTTTTTTGTTTGTGTGTTTTTGTTTGTGTGTTTTTTTTAGCTGGCCACACTTGCGTCTATTTTGAAATACCGCTATTTAGAAAATGAGTACATATTTGATACAGCGCCCTCTTTTACTTCCTACCATCATATGACGATGATCAGGAAATACGGCGTTGGCATTGTTACATTGATAGTGAGGCGTCCTGGATTTGAAAAACATAAGGAAGTTCACGTTCATGTATAGCTGATGTCCAATGGAAATACATCTCTAAAGATACCGGAATAATGTTTCAGAAATCGTCGATCTCGTCAAGGCAAAGTTCATGTACATGATTAGACATGATTGATCATAGTAATCCAAAACGCAAGTAGCGATTATAAGAGTTGCTTAGAATTCTCAGTCGATTCAGAGGTTCGGGCGCGGTCGAGAGGAGCGGTATCGGAGGATAATACTTTGTGTAGCTGTATAAGCTCGACTCCATTGTGAGAATTTCTTTCTCACGATATTTTCCCGAAGCCATTGGACACCAATTACTATGGAACAGAAATGGATTTTTATCGCCTTACTTGGACTCGCAATGGTTTTTATTTTCTCGTCAGTCATGCTCATGGACCACAATATTGGGCTTCTACGGCAATATGGCAAGTTAAAAGTCTATACATTCTCGTTTCCCTACGTATTGACTGTTGGAACAATGCGTTTCGACCAGCGTTTTATCAAGTAAACATTTTTTTTTTTTTTTGTGCAGCATTCATTCCATTCATTTTTAAGTTTTTTTTAATAGGTTATATCACGGATGCACTTCCACATCAGTTTCACAAAGCCCCTAATGTTAACTGCATAGAGTAAAACTTCTGAGGATTTATTGAACACTTTCGTAAAATAAGTGTGAGGAATTAAAGGGATTCACTTGTTTTCACGAAGCAGTGATATAGATAACAATCACATAAGACCATGCAATTTTGTGAGGTGTCAGTGTCATGGAATTTATTACAAAACCCCAATTACCATGCACATGAATCTTAATTAATCTAGCTCGCCTCATTATGAACCCAAAAAGAAAAGAAAAAAATCTTTCTTTAGTGTTACGAATTTTGTTTAAAAGGGAATTCATTGTATAATTGCTACTTATTCGATGAAAATTTTGGTCAGTGATATTATTCACTTTGTGCACAAAGCACAGGAAGAGCTGTAGGTTTATCATCCCATTTTTTTTTTTGTGGTTATGATTATCATTCACTTTAATCGATTTTAATAGCTTCCGAATTCATTTATCCCTCGGAGCCACTTGTGTGTACAATTTTTCAAAAGCCTGAAAATTCGTTGAATTTGAGAGAATGGAGTTGGTAAAATTGCGTATCTGCAGGCAGTCATCGTTTTGAAGATGTCACAATTTGCTGGGTATTACATTTCTGTGTGAGTGATAGACAATACAAGCATCTGATTTGGCAAATTTAATAACTCAAAATGTATTGATTTTATTGTCCATTTAAAAATCGTTCTTAGGAGAAATATTTGACACACATTTTCATACATATCTTTATACGTATTTCATGTACATATTTTCATACATAATACATTTTGAGTTGAATTTGGAATCAACATAACAGAAAAAAAATGAAAGTATTTTGTCAATCTTCAAAATGGATAATACCGGCCTTATTGCACGTGGTCCAGTTTCGCACACTCCTCTTACTCGCTTTAAGGTTGTCTTCGTGTTCATTTCTTCGCCACAGATTTTCATCTCAAGTAAGTGTTGTCATAACATCGATGTTATGTTATCAATCAGTTAGATTATTGATGATTTATCCCCGTTACTGTCTAATGTGAAGAATGATTTACCCGAAGGCATACGAATTTGAACCAGTGTTTCCTAACAGGAAATTTGACAGGGAAGGCGCTCTGACATAGAATAACTGCTTGCTGTCCACGTGCTTTTTAACACCTCAGAAATGAACCCTAAATGGCATATCACGACACATATTTTTATGCAATGTGCACATCAAATACGCATCCCTCAGTGGCATCACGCCTGTAAAAGATACCTTTAGTGTGTTCGCCAAGAACGTCACATAGCCTAAATGGCGTATTACGTTATTGTACAAATTACTGAATTAGGTAGGCCCTACCTACAATACCCTAAACTTTACATTTTGTTATTGTACTAATACCTACATGTTAATGGCGTATTCAGTTTTCATACCAAGTACAATACCCTATACGAATTGCATTCGGTTCTGAATAAAAATTACTTCTTACACTATTTGGAAAATACCGACAAAATAACACGTTTTTAGTTTACGGTAAGAAATTAAGTTAAACATATATACAAGATTTGATTGTACAAGGTCTATAATACAACACTACATGTAGTATGGTGAACGTCGAAAACCATGTGTGTGTGTGTGTGTGTGTGTGTGTGTTTGTGTGTGTGAAAAAATAACCCCTAAATGGCGATAGAAACACAAATAAAACACTTTTAGAGAAAATACCAACGCCGCCGTATGTCTAAAAATAACCAATTTTTGGGGACATAGGTGCATGACTGGACAGCTGAACAAGAACATGCGCTCGAGATGTGCGCGAGATTCACCGTTGCTTAAACTTCGCAGTGCGTCTGATGCGACTTTTTTGATCATCAATAGAATAATTGCGTCACAAAAAGTGGAAATTTTCTGCTGTATATTGTACAACTAGACATGCAGTCTGTTAAATTTTAGATCATTTGCTAACCACTGCAATGCACAAGTCCAGTCACCTCAAATAAAAAAACTAACTAACTAAAACAGCTTTAATTGTGCCTAGTATGCGATGATACACAGTGAGATAGATCTTCTAAATCTAGATCTAACCATACTATATTAGTTGGCATCAATCTGTGTAGGTATTACGATCGCGAGTAGGGCATCAGTCTGCGCGAAGAACTATAACAGTTATATAATGAACCGCACACGAGATCATAATTGCCCAATAGACATCATAATTATCTGAAAGACACACATTGAGCATTAAAAAATGAAATTATGTACTCACTCATACTGGATTCATAAGTATACAGGTATCATGAGTGAAGCTTCTTTCATAGTTGGAGACTAGTTTTCTGTGCACAAAAAAAAGCCCAATAACAATCACCCTTCCAAACAAACAAACAAACAAACAACGGAACAGCGTCTTCCTTTAGAAAAACTTCCTCGTCTTTGAGCAGGTAAATTTCTCCATCGTGTGGTTTTTGAATATCACTGAATAATGGAACATGAACAAACTCGATGTAAGAAAGATGTTAGAAAATTTCATGCAGGACCTATGATACCAACAATGAAATTCTGTCATTGATTTTTTTCCCCATACATTTTATTTCATTTTATTTTATTGGTTCCGGCATTATATCATTGCTCATGCAGATACATACACAGATGGTGCCATACACATACATAAACATTAATTGTTAAAAAATTAAGTTTCTTCATTACCTTTAGAATATAAGGCAATACAGTTTCTTCATTGCCTTTACAATGTACAACAGAACATATCAGCGATGCAATGAATAACGCAGAAGAGCTACAGCTTAAGCATTGCTTGATTTGCATGCAGCCCTCGTAAATAATACATAACATATAGGAAAATAGGAGGGAGGGATGACTTGCAGAGAGATAGGATAGAAGAAAGGAGAGAGGAGAGGTCTGTCTGTTTTCGCTAATACACAAAGTTAGATCACCTGTATCACTGAATAAGTAAAGCATGGCAAAGTATTTTCTCACCGAGGTACGGGTGAACAGTGACTAGTCATGGTCGGTTACATAACATTACGCAATAAATTCAGAGCGGTGATATTTTCACGAGGGTATTTCATATACAAAACAATTACAATGACATTATAAGATCACTGGTGAAGTTGTTCATAGTTTTAGAATATATTTGAAAACTTATTAACTCTTGTACAGAGTTATCAATAGATAAATTCCCTTCACACTTATTTACATATCCATTTACTTATTTATTCTCTTATTTATTTATTCGAATATTATGTTTTATCATACAAAAATAACCATTCTGCGCTGTAAAAAACCCACATGATTCTTGGTAACAGGACAAAATACCTTCAGCAAAACATTTGCCGACACGAGCGCACACCTAATACATTATACTAGGTGTTTCAAAAAACATTTCCCACTTTTGATTCTTAATAATTCATAAACTATATATTAGATAACACTGTCATTGATGTGAGTGATAGCTGAATAGTGTACAATTTTGTTGAAGGTAGTTTAAATATGAAAGCATAAATCAGTTTATGAAATCCATGATTCATTTCACAGTTAGGTTCCAGATTTTGCTCTAGTTTCAACCCTCTGTACAAAGCTTTCACTTTGCGCAGGGGTCAATGGGTGTGTACATGGGAGTGTGTGGTTAACACCCTGACAATGGTCCTGAACAATGGCCAGGGTTTGAATGCTTCATTATTTATTCACGAGAAATTCCACTATAACAACTAGTCTTTATTCAGCCTCTGGCAGCATCTGTGTAAAGTCAAACGCCTGCAGATACTGTCGTTGAGTGGCGACAGTGCTCTCCCTACTTCTGAAAAACAAAATTACAATGAATACCTTCTGTTCTGTCGTAAACATGGTGACAGGAAGCAAAGAAAATCAATGAGAGTATACACTTGTGTATATGGAGCCTTAAATAAATCTACTGCGAAACAAATCGCCCCAATGAAAACTGCTGCTGAACTCTTTACCAAAAATGATCTCTTTTTATTGAAAAAGCGACAAATTTGTCAGACTATTATAGCAGACATTTTTATCAAAATGAAGAACTTTAGAACATTTATGCTTATTCATATCCCAGATTTAGTGATATGTGAAGCAAAATTTGAGAATGATTGCCAGCTGGAATGAAATGTGGTGTTTGCAAGCACATGAAAGCATGTGCTTACTTTTTCCATGTGCATGCATTTACCGTGCATGAATTCAAACTAGCAGTGTCCGGGCAATCCACATGAATTATTGATTAAGCATTCATGTGCCTGGGAGCTCGAGACTGACGCCAAGTCAACAGGTGGTTCAGGCATGTCCATTGTTCAGGGCCATTGTCAGCATACACTCACATACATATCATTAAGGTTCCTGTGCAAAGTTCATTTTTGTACAGAGGGTTAAAGTTTGACCAAAATCTGAAACCTTACTTCAAAATCAATCTTAGATTTAATGAAACTGATTCATGCTTTCACATCCAAACCACAATCAACAAAATTGTACACTATTCAGCTATTACTCATATCAATGACAGTTTTATCGGATAAATAGTTTTTGGATTATTAGTGATCAAAAGTGGAAAATATTTTTAGAAACACCTAGTATTACTAGTGAAATTGCAAGATATGTTTTCAGAATCACAAGAAATCAAAATTAAGAATGTGATAAAAAAAAGAGTTCTAAATGAGTTATTTCGGCACATTGATCCATAACAAACAATGTCAAAAAAATGTTAGAGAAATTCAAGCATACAATCCTCAGGACACACACACACGAAAAAAAAAATGATTACGAACGAGTATACCAATTTAAGGAAATATGCCATTACATTTATTTATCAGCCTGTCCGTACGAAGTTTGAGTGGTTGAAAATAATGTTTGGATGCAGTGTTACTGTAGTCGGTCGTGGATTTGCATGGCTCTTGGAGTGCGAAGGGGTGCCGAAATTCAGAACTTGAGACGAAGCTTAATTCAAATTTCAGTATCATTTATTTTTTCATCCCGGAAATAACGTTGAATATGTCAATGATCAAATAAGATACAACAAATGAATAAACAAATAAATGAGGGGATAAACAAACAAAATAAATGAATAAATTCAGTGAACGCATGAACATCACTGATATACGTATACGTCAACATAACAATGCTGAAATTGCGAATTGACTGTATAATACGTGGTGATCACAAGATAATAAATCAAGCGTGGGAAAGAATGCTTCTAGTAAAGTTAAAAATATCTCTGACAGCTTAGTTTCTGAACTGCTATTATACGATCGGATTCCGCCATGATGGAATCCAATTTCATGGACTTCTGGAGGGGAGTATTGAGACAACGGAAAAAAAAGTTAAACAAAAGTGAAATTAAAGGGGCCCTGAAATCCAAATGCATGTTGATTTGTATTGATGTATGATACCCTCAACATCACTTTTGCGGGGAAACGAATATCTAAAAACATTCCATATATTCTTAACGATTTTTTCTTCTATTTTTCTTCAGATTACTTGGGAACGCCCAAAAAAAATTCTTTGAAACCAATATTCTTGAGATGACCTCATCTGTCAATCATTGCTAAAGTACTGAAGTTTAACAAAAGACCTTGGAATGCACCTTCTTCTCCACTTAGCATAACTTGCATGTTTCTGTGATATCAATGTGACTAACAAAAGACATGATTGACAAATGAGCTCATCTCAAGAATATTGGTTTGGAAGGATTCATTGTAGGTGTTCCCAAGCAATCTGAAGAAAAAATCGATAAAAATATATGGAATGTTTCTAGATATTTATTTCACCGCAGAAGTGATGTTGAGGGTATCACAAATCAACACAAATCAACATGCATTTGGAGTTCAGGGCCCCTTTTTTAAAGGGAGGAAAAGAAATCACAAAGGAAAACGGCAAACATCAATAATACTTAATAATAAAACGCTTGTAATTTCCAAATATTTGACCTCTGACATTTTTACCTCTGAAATTTCAGCTCTGACATTTTTACCTCAGACGTTTTTACTTGTGCCATTTTATCCTGGCACCGCAAAAGGCCCAGTTCGGCACTACGCAGAAAGTTCCACGAGTTCAAGAAAACTAAGAACGTAAGAAATTTATGGTTGAGGAAGAAAATAATAGACATTCTCGTTAGCTGAAAACTCCATATTAAGGTCCTCATCTCCAGCTACACATCCATCTACAGTCTGATCTAACTACCTTTATAGAGATAGACAAGCACCAAAGATATACTTTTATACCTCTTTCCATTTCTAAAAGTACATCCAAACCCTCCCTGCCCTCATTCATGTATTTGCAATAAAACCACTGGGCACGTCCCCCCTCCCCCTCCGTCTTTAAGGACCAGAAGGAGTCAATAACCTATCCCAAAATTCATACCCGTTATCCATGATGGCCAATTTTGACAGGTGGTGTTGGCTAATCAGAGCTATATGTTAAAATTCACTTTGAACTTTGGAAGAGAGAAAGCTATTCAATCCACGATTGAAAAAGGTTGTCCTCCTCGATTCCTCGCCTCTATCGATCGAATCACTGCTTCTCTATACGTGAATTGATGTGTAAACTTGCTGCCATAAAGATAATCATCCTGCATATAAATCAACGTCGTGTA
The DNA here is from genome assembly GCF_040938485.1 of Diadema antillarum. Classification (NCBI taxonomy): domain Eukaryota; kingdom Metazoa; phylum Echinodermata; class Echinoidea; order Diadematoida; family Diadematidae; genus Diadema; species Diadema antillarum. The sequence goes on from NW_027272681.1 coordinate 101,988, forward strand.
AAACTGAAACCATCACCTGAAAGACTATGTGTTTACAGTTTAAAGAGGAGGGAACCCAATAACCCTTTCTCGCCACTCGATAATGAAAACAATGACAAAAAACGAATATAATTTGTCTATCACTCGTTAAAGGATAATGATGTTGATATCTGTGCACAGCTCAGTATCACAAGTTTTTCCAGTATTTACAGAATTCGGTCTTATTTTTCCAAGGACTTACGGTAGAGTTATGGTTACAGAATTCGTTCATCTCAATGATATAAGTGTTAGTTTAAAATCTTTTTGAAAATATACAATACCGGGAGAATTAAAGGCTATTAGTGAACATACTGCAACGTCTGCGAGCAGTCATTCCTCCGTCACACCATAATAATATAAAGATAATGCCGCACCCACAACGTACGAAGCCGAGCCCACTGTAAATATATAATAGTAATAATAATGTAACAACAGAGGAATGCACTAAATGCCAAATGCCTTGATTTCAACTCCAAAGGCCCCCGAATTTCTTGGGGCCTTCCCCTTCGTCAGGGATGAAAGTGCTTATGAATTTTTACAGTGACATTAACAGTATGGTGTTAATATCCTACTAGCGCGCGCAATAGAGATAAAGCCGTATAACAACCCTAACCATAACCCTACCGTAAGTCCTTGAAAAATTAAGACCGGAACAATTGTCTCATGAACAAATGTCGTGTCACTCCAAAGAACAGACAAGCAGACCGTCAACTACATGTACGTGTCTGCTTGTATGAAGCAGCTCCAACACACCTCGAGTCCCATCTATTTAGGTGTCATCCTATAGATAGGTCCCTCACTTACAAGGACCACACAATCAGGACCAACGCAAAGGGGGGGGGGGGGGGGGGTTCTAGAAACAGCTAACGAACACCAAATGGGGAGCAGATGCCAGAACAGTCCATTCTGCGGCTCTCGCCTTGTGCTTCTCAACTGCTGAGTATGCTTCTTCTGTCTGGTGTAGATCAGCTAATGCCGCCAAAGTAGACCCTGCTGTCACATAAGCAACATTTTTTTTTTTGTTATTTACTCTGCTACTTTGACACGTAATCATTCAAGTCGAAACAAATCAAGTACAGTTAAATCAATGTTTTTAATAATAATAATCAAGTTTTGGTTTTGTTTATAAAGTCGAAGATTTGATATCAAAATATCAAATACAAAACAAAGTATAAATAAACACGTAACTTTTGGCTATACTGCTCTGGGTACCGGGTTCATGTCCCCCTTTTGGTAGTCGGTACTGCGCCAGCGTCGGGCCCGGTAGACCGCAGGTCGTCAGCGGGTGTGGCTCAGCAAGTGTGGCTCAGTAGGTGTGGTTCAGAAGGTGTGGCTAAGCTAGCGACGCTGGTCCCTCGGCTCGTGTCGGTAGTCGCCTCAGCATGCGGTCCCGCCCGCCGACGTTAGTTCAAGCCCCGTACCGATGTGTGTCTTAAGCCCCCGTTCCACTATGCCGTTCTCGCTACGATTTGACAATTTTCTCAGGTCGGGAAGGATCGCGTAAAACCTGAGCCGATCTGGACACAGTACGATGTTAGAACGCTCTAAGTACGCTGCAGTTACGACTACCAAGTGCTTGCTACGCTCTTACTACGATGATCGGGAATTAGACATTGCGATCTCTGCCGCTGCCGGTACGCTTTAGAACGATGTAGCTACGCTGTTAGTGCGATGTTGCCGGTGTTATCCGATCAATGCACGCTGTATCTACGCTCTGAACGATCTATAGGATCTTATCACGCTGTTACCCCGTTCAGAGAGCTGAAAAGTGCCCGATGTGCCCCGATGTACCCCGATTCGACTGTGGGTCAGCAGTCAGTCAACTTATTAGCATGCAGAACCGAAGAAATATACTGTGGACCTCGAAGATTCATTCTTCTTTTTTTACTTTTGATTTTCAAAGTTGTTGTTGCTTCGTTGTTCTCACTACTCTTTCTTCATCAGCGAGCCCGTGCTTCTGTGCCTCCAGTGCCCTGGTTATGACCCATCATTCCCCTCTCCTCTCCCCTCCTCCCCCCCCCCCCTTGTCCACCTTGGACTTGCTACCTTCTTCACTACTATATCTTTCTATCCTCTCATCAATTTTTTCCTTACAAGAGAGCCGCCATGTGTTTGTTAATGTGCGTCCGTATGTGTGCATGTATGTGTGTATTACTCTGTCTGTCTTTTTTTTTTTTTGCTACCGCTTAGAGCTCTTAGGGAAGTTTGTTGTTGTTGTATTTTGCAATTATATATTTTTCTCTATGAGGGGACTGCATTCTAATACTACAAGCTCTGCTTTTTAGCAGTCCCCTCCATTTCCAGCAATATTTTGTATGCATTTACCACAGTGACGTAACTGTTATTTGTATCTCTGTTAATAATTTGCCTGTATCTCTTTTACAATGTTATTCTGTTCATCGCATTGTGGTACTGATTTCATGACGTCTGTGTATATGAGCGTTTCTTTGTATTTTTTATTATTTGTTTGTTGGAAGTGAAATAAATCAACTTGAACTTGAACTTGAAGAGCCTCCTCAACTCACGGTTCTTTTGCAGCAATGCATTGTATAAACAAAGACGTGCTGATTTTTCAAAGGATTTTTCTTGATGTCCTTGCTTTTATAGTCCGTCTTCCTCCAGTTGTAGATGATTTCATATTCTTCAAAATTCTGCTATGTCCTCTTCCTCCTCTTTCAGCATCACGTGCAGTCTCTCTTTCTTCGCCTTTTGGGTAGCTGCTTCGCGGCTTTCTTCTCTTCTTTTTCTTCATCTCTTCTTCTTCTTCGAAAATTACAGCTAAATTACTTCCCGTTCTTGTGCCGATGTTACTACGCTCAGAAAGACCTTGTTACGCTCATCCCGCTGCGTTTACGCCGTCATTACGCTCTCCCCGCTGCGTTTACGCTGTCACTACGCTCTCCCCGCTTGCCGTACGATTAAAAATATGTCAATTTTGATCGGGGAGATCGGGAAGAAATTTTGAACCGGTTCAAAATTTCTTCCCGATCTGAAAAACTGCCCGCTCCAACCCCGACCTCTACACGCTGCTGCTACGATGCTTCCGATCCCCGTACGCTTTTGCCGCTCTCTCCCGATCTGCTAGATCGGGACAGATCGGGGTCCAAATCGTGATAGTGGAACGGGGGCTTTACGTGCTAACCAAAATGTTTCCCTGCTAATATTTCCTAATCGTCCTTACTTATACACAAACAGCCGAAATCAATTAACATAGGGCTCAGACGGAAGTATGCATTAAAAATCATCCTCACAAAGCAAACTATCTCTACTTACTAAATTAAGACCTAACCAGCACCTAATCATATTCCTGAATATCATTAACCTAACTTCACAGCCGGATGAGCTCGCCTGAACCTAACACAGCGATGTAATACGGCATAACTGAATCCAATTAACTGATTTTTTCTTTTATGTATATTGTCTGGGGTGTCCTAACAGAGACGTCATTGACCTAACGAACTTTTATACAAAATCGATGCATATATATAAAGACTCGAGCAAATATATTCCTTTCCTGACACCTGCTTTAAATGCTGCCTGGGTGAGACATTACTGGGTGCCTTAAAACCACCGCTGCGGAAGACCTTAACCTGCTGTCTTGCATCGCACCCATAAAATCGGAAGAAAGGAAAAGCTTGAAGTCTAGGCCCAGATTGATCCACTCAGAGAGTTCCCTTCCTAATGATAGGTCTGATACCCAGGGCCTGGACCTGTGGAAAGGTCATCTCGTCAAACCTCATATATACGGTGACCATTAACCCAAAGGAAACTCTACTCACTAACTTTAGTGATGCATGACCATTTTTGTTCTACCTGAGTCCATTCAGAACTGCAGTTGGTCGTTGCAAAGCCAATCTTGTAAGATGGGGCTATAAAGATGACGGGGATACCTGTTACCAATGTCATGAGGAACAGACGATGGAGCATCTCATAGTCTGCCCTATCCCACCAACCCCATATACCCATGAATACCTAGATGGTCTGAACGGTTATGAGACTAGCTGCGGAATGACTCGAGAAGAAGAAGACTATTGACGATCACACACAATGGACTTTTTCTTTCGGTTTTTTCAATGTCTTCAAAATAATCGATTTAGACATTTTACTTTAGAAATTACGTCAAATCGACATTTGTTGGTGAAGTGTTAGTTTGAATGAGAAATTACAAAATCGCTATTTGTGTTTGTTTCTGGCCTTCTGATTCTGATTTTATTTCTGAATTTCTTTTCATACAGAAATAAAATACAAAGTCAATTGAACAAACAAATTGAGCACAATACAAATTGAATCTGACAGTTAAAACAAATAAATGATTAATTCAAATATTCAACTTTGGGCATACATTTATGCAAATATAAGTTACAGTGTATCTCTTGCTCAAAGACAAATTAGGCAATTCTTGATGTACAGAAATTCATGAGACCACCATCATAAGCAAGCGCTTGACGAGGACAATTGCCTCAGAAATTATTCTCTATATAAACAATATGGCAATACGACATTGTAAGAATATAACGTATAAGTCACCACTCACCGCGTGGCGATAAGGAGAAAGAGAGGGAAGAAAAAAGTGGGAAATGCAGCGGTACATTGTGCATTGTGCAAGATGTGAGGTGTTTGCGTGGAAATGAGTTGTGAATATGTGTTAATGTTCATGTTTGTTTTGTATATACGTTCAGTTCGGAGCCCTTACTTTAACTATGGAAGTGAAAAAAAAATAAAACAGATAAATAGCAACATGCTCTAATATTCAGATTATTGAGTTAATATCATATCTTTAAGCCTTCATGTATTCCCGAGACGTATTTTGAAAATGGTCAGTATATACACAATGCCTAGTCTCCGTTCTTTCGAAAATAGGACAGCTGGTCAGTTTTCATTCTATCTTATTTGACTTGATTTGATTTATTGGTTCCTCCATTATAGTTGTAAATGCACATATCCATGTACATTGTACACTCATTGTTGGAACCATACATAATTACTACACGTAAGTTGTTAACAAAGTACTTTTGTCTCCACTGGCTTTACAATGCGTAACAAAACGTATCAGCAATACAATGAATAATGCAGAAGGGCTGCAGCTTGAGGGTAGCGTGTTTCGTAGTTTCGTCTCGTTCTGCTTGCTTACAAGTACATCAAGGTTTTCTTCTGATTATAAGTGATCGTGTGGCCAAGTTTCATTTTGGCTGATATTTGACCGTGGAATGTAGCACTATAGCAAAGTAAGCTCTCATTTGTATATAAAATGATACACATGTTTCCGCTCAGTTTCACCTTAACTTGTGTAATTCCCGAAAGTCTTTTAATTGCATCACAATTCAGTCTAATGATCGATGATATTCTTTCATATTCTAAATTCAGTCAGGGAAATTCATATCGAGACAAGCGAATTGATTTATGAATGTCGAAAGTCATTAATCAAGATTATCTGCATTAAGACCATTCAATTTTTCTTTTCCCGCATTAGATCTGTCGAGTGCGGATGGAATAGAAAATAGATGGGAGGAACCTAAGATAATTATAGGGAACTTTTAAAATTACTCGTTAATTACGTCCTCAGAATACCAATTTTGCCCGTAATCAAGGTGCTTTTAACTTACTGATTTAATTACGAACTCTGAATACCACCCAATGCAGTATTTACCTCTTCAGCCACAATGTCATCACTAGTCTTATATGCATGCACTACTAAAAGACAAGCAGAGATTATAGCACACCTGGAAGCATATAATGCATGCATCTGAATCACAATCTAAGTGTCTACTATATTGAACTTCTAGGTTACTTTCTTTCAAGTGCAGGATTTTAAACAGTTTAAAGTAATTGCAGCTGTATACTGTACATTGTTAGAGACCTATCGAACGGTTTCGAAATCATGGGGCATCTAGATACGAAACGTCTTTTACGTGTTCTGATTGTCCACTTAAGAAAGGTTTTCAATGTCTTTCGAAACTACAAACACAATTGAAATATATTTCCAAGAAGTAGACAAAGATTTCGTGAACAATCAGAAGTGCTTGAATGCCTACAGCGATCAATGGGTTGAAAGGCTGAAATCCTATTTCTGTCTTTACATCAGAATTTACTAGTTTAGGAGTAATCAAACATTTATATCGCACAGGGAAACTTCTCCGAACTCCCAGGTTTGTCTAAGGTACACTTTGCCATGCTCAATGCCCCGACAGGGTAGCAGGGCCGCACGCACCTATGTTTGCGCTGAAGCTGAGCACCCCCCCCCCCAAGCTTGATTAAAATCGTTAGCAGATCATCTTCAAACCATGCTTATAAGTCATCACAAATTATTTGCTTTTTTCTCCGAAATCAAGAAGTTTCATGCCACCTAGTTAATATAATAGTACAAAAGTCCGAATAGTTTAATGTTCTCACAAATGAAAATTACCCACAAATGCACACTTTGATTGATCAGATAAATTAATTAATCAAAAATCGCCTTTGGGACTTAATAATACTTCAATATATGTTCTTAAAGATAACGAAGGTAAGACGGGTATAATAGGTACATGACAAAAATCTGCCGGTATTACCGAACTGCGATTACTTTCTCTATGCTGGTTCACAAATTAGGAACCCCTCCCCAAACACATTTACCACTTCAATTTGTCTTGAGTAAATTAATGTCTGCATTCATTAAATGCACATAGTTTTATAAGGTAAATTCACTTGTAAGACACATTGTGCACAGGACATACAAATCGCCGTTCTTTTTGGCTAAGTTTAGATTATTACATTATTGTCTTTTAACTCCAATTTGTTTTCATGTGCATTTTTATTTTTATTCTTGCTTGTGTGTGTTACCAGGTTTTCGGGCACTGCCAGAGCAGCTGGAGGCGACGATTTGTCGCGACAACTGGGACCTAGAGAAAGCTAAAATGAGGTGAATATAATGCAGAAAAAAGCGCAAGACCCACCGTGTATAATATACGCGTTTGCAATACAGTACTCTCCCGTTATATCGAATATGGTTGTAACGAAATTCTCGTTATAGCGGAGTATAAATCGATGTCCCAAAATTATCAGCAATATATTAATATAGAGTTTATTGTTCGGTTATAACGAAATTTCGACATAACGAAAGAAAACTGTCAGTCAGAAGGAATCCGTTAAAACGGGAGTCTCCTGCTTTCGTATTAATAACAATAATAACAAATTCTTATTAGCGCATTTCAGACTTGGGAAGAATTTCAATGCGCTTTACAAACAAATTATACCATTATACAAAATATAACAAAAAAATTGCAATTTATCAAACACAATATATTACTCTACAATAACTATTTTTTTTATACATACTAGGTGTTTCAATAAACATTTCCCACTTTTGATCATTAATAGTCTAAAAACTATTCATCCGATAAATCTGTCATTGATATGAGTAATAACTGAATAGTGTACAATTTTGCTGAAGGTGATTTGGATGTGAAAGCATGAATCAGTTTCATTAAATCTAAGATTGATTTTGAAGTAAGGTTTCAGATTTCGGTCAAACTTTAACCCTCTGTACAAAAATTAACTTTGCACAGGAACCAATGATGTGTATGTGAGTGTGTGCTGACAATGGCCCTGAACAATGGACATGCCTGAACCACCTGTTGACTTGGCGTCAGTCTCGCGCTCCCGGGCACATGAATGCTTAATCAATAATGCATGTGGATTGCCCTGGGCACTGCTAGTCTGAAATCATGCACGGTAAAGGATAAAATGCATGCACATGGAAAAAGTAAGCCGAGCTTCCATGTGCTCACAAACACCACATTTTATTCCAGCTGGCAATCATTTTCAAATTTTGGTTCACGTATCACTAAATCTGGGATATAAATAAGCATAAATTATCTAAAGTTCTTCCTTTTAATACAACTGTCTTCTAATAGTCTGACAAATTTGTCGCTTTTTCGATAAAAGAGATCATTTTTGGTAAAGAGTTCAGCAGCATTTTTCATTGGGGCGATTTATTTCACAGTACCAGTAGATTTATTTAAGACTCCATATACACAAGTGTATACTCTAATTGATTTTCTTTGTTACCTGTCACCATGTTTACGACAGAACAGAAGGTATTCATTGTAATTTCGTTTTTCAGAAGTAGGGAGAGCACTACTGTTGCCACTTAACGACAATATCGGCAGGCGTTTGACTTTCACAGATACTGCCAGGGGCTGAATAAAGACTAGTTGTGATAGTGGAATTTCTCATGAATAAATAATGAAGCATTCAAACGCTGGCCATTGTTCAGGACCATTGTCAGGGTGTTAACCACACACTCCCATACACACCCATTGAACCCTGTGCAAAGTGAAAGTTTTGTACAGAGGGTTGAAAATAGAGCAAAATCTGGAACCTAACTGTGAAATGAATCATGGATTTCATGAAACTGATTTATGCTTTCATATTTAAACCACCTCCAACACAATTGTACACTATTCAGCTATCACTCATATCAATGACAGTGTTATGTGATATATAGTTTATGAATTATTAAGAATCAAAAGTTGAAAATGTTTTTTGAAACACCTAGTACATGCAAGGTCAGAGTTGCCAATACATCTGACATAACGACATCAATGAGTTCAAATTCAACAAATATATGCTATTTTACTATCAGAATCAAGTATTTCACTAATTCATTCATTCCTGCTTTTCTTTCATTTCTGAACAGTATGCATGGGTAATACACCCGTCAAAATGATGGTAACACTTGTAACAAATTGTAACAAATAAATTGTCACATGATCAGTAGGAATACATCTTGTTTCATAAAGGACTTAATGGAAATGAAAGTCGGATTGGATCTGTCGGATAGGCTGATGGGTCGTATAGGTTAAGCATCTTTTTCTCTGTTTGTTCTTTTTGTTTTGTGGGTAAGTTCTTTTATCTTTGTGTCGTAAAGAAGAATAAGGCAGGATATTTCGACATAAAACCTTCAATGAACGCAAGAATAAAAATTATGGTATATGAAACGTTCTGTGGGAGCGGTTTGTTGGCCGCCGCGGCGTCTACTGATCCAATAACTTCAAAGGAAATCATGTGAATGTTCAATTTCAACCCTGAATGCTCGTCTCCAGTCGGGTAATGCATTCACACAGGAGGGGTATGGCCAATGATTAATGTTAAATAGGGATTAATATCAAATAAATAGGATTAATGTAAAAAAATAGGATTAATGTTAAATAAATTGTGTTTCATTGAGAAACAAAATTGTGGGATTTTTATATTTCGTCTGGACTTAGGAACAATAAATGTTTTAGTTTTGTGATGATATCTCGGTTCATCGTTTTTTTTTTCTCTCTCTCTCCAAAATTAGACCAAATTTCTACGTAAAGGCTAATTATGAGCTGAAATGATTTCAGTTAGGGGTTGTTTGACCAAGCAACACTCAATAACTTTGCTCAGTAACTTTGTGTGACATTTTATATGTACGAAAAAGAAATGCAGAAAATCAATCAATCAATCAATCAATCAATCAATCAATCAATCAATCAATTCAAAGTGTCTTTTTGGATGAAAAGCTTCCACTTGTCCCAAAGAACATTCCTGCAAAGTGAGACATCTTTATCACTGTATATTAAAAAGATACAGTGATCTCCCCCTTTTTATGACGTGTATAAGTCTACTCTAAGTAGAGTTAGTTGTATGAATGTAGAGTTGACTTGAAGTATCGCTTGGAGAACACATATAGCTCAATGATTCCAACAGTACGTCTCTCACATGCCCTAAACCGTGTGCTCTCGTTGAGCATATTTAGTTTTTCTCAAGTGAAAAAAACCGACAACAAAACTTGATGTTTATAGCATTATCTTATAGGCCTGCAGGACGAGTTTATACCTTAAAAACAGGAATTGCGAATTAATGCACGACGTTACGATATCCTCAAGACTAGTCAATGTTATCATACACATCAACCCTTCTTGCTGCAAGGCCACTTTAACCGTAATGAAGAAAAAGTCTGAAACCTAAATCTGAGCATGGTATAATGTCATATTGTTGACTGATTAATTTTTATTTAGGTGAACAATAAACTTCATCATATTGTTATCACGCTTATCTTTATTTCAGTTTCAACTTTCACTTTTGTAGACTGTTGTTAATGTTCGTTAATCTTTCCTGATACGTATTATCCAGAGAAGCGTTTTCCAAGCATCGGACGTTGCGAGAAACCCTTCAGTTATTCAAAACCGGTATTACTCCAATGGATATGCGATTCTCGAGTAACGTCAAGGAGATAGCGGGACTCAACCAGACTATCAACATGAGTAAAAAACGGACCTGTGCTATCATAGGCAACTCTGGTGTGCTGTTGAATAGCAGGTGCGGCCATCTCATCGACAGCTCCGATCTCATTATCCGAATGAATCTGGCGCTGTTTGGAGGCGAGTTCGCTTCGGACGTCGGTTCGAAAGTCAGTCTGATGACGTTGAATTCAGATCAATACAGGCACCTGACGTACTGTACAGACAACTACGGCAACATCACTCTTGACGAGTTACCACGCGTGTGTTGGAAACTGCTGAGAAGCTTAAGCCGCATGAACGGCAGCATCCTCTGGTACTTCGGGTCTGTGGCCCACAACAATCGTCTGAAAACAGCGCTGGCGGTATTGCGCAATTTTTACAACCTCCACTTTGGTTTTGCTTACAGCCCGGCAGAGCTCAAGGGTCAAGTGAAAAAGTGAGGAGATGGATTAGTTTTCGGGAAGGCTGGTTGTGAAATCCGACATGAATATATTATGTTCTATTTTTGTTCTTTGCTTTTTTGTTTTTGGTTACATTTTTTTCTTTTCAGAAACATATGAAGTGACTGTTTGTCATTAAACAAAGAAGCACTTCACATACATTTTACTGTGGGTCATGCACTAAAGTCGAATCGCTATACCTTTTCATTCACTCACTCTCTAACAAAACTCAATAGGGATTCGAATCTAATAACATCTGTGCCCCCTCCCCGAAACGATCTGTTGTCATCGGATGAAACACTACGGACGAGAGAGAGAAGTTGATACGGACAATTTGTTTGAAGCAAAACCTAAGTTTTACTCAAGTTTACTTTAAATGACAGGACAAAGTCAAACAGATGGAATGGCAAAAGTTTCGTCCAAGTAATTCAAAATTGACCACACGATGTTGACAAAAAATTGTTGATACGTATTTGTCTACGTGTTACAAGGCAGGGACGTTGCGACCCTTTGACCTATGTAATAAATTCGGGAAAAGACTTAGGGACCTATCACACCAACGAAATGTTACTTATCATGAACATTATAATTCATACTTGTCACTTAAAAGTATAATTTTCTTTCTTCGTGTGCAGAGTTTTGAATTTGAGCTCTCCGAGCACCGGTATGGCGGTTTACGCAGCAGCCACTCACTTCTGTTGTCGAATCCAGCTCTTCGGTTTTTTCCCGTTCTACAAAGACCCGACGAATCGAACTCTGTTCACGCATTACTACGAAGACGCCAAGATGAACTACACAACAAACCGCCACAAGATGCCGGATGAGTTCAGGGTCCTCCTCGAATTGGACAAGAGGGGCGCCCTCCGAATCGTCAACGACTGTAGCGGGAAATGGAAAAACGACTTATTGAGGGAAAGGTTCAAGCGCTACAAGCATTTGAATGGGAACGAGTTGGGTGATTTTGATATAAGCATGATAAGCTTGCTAGGTCGATCCGAAATCGAGCCCAGATGAAATCAAAATCAGATCAAGTAGCTGGTCTCAAGCAACATTACAGAAACACTTAAACTTCTTAAACTTCTTAACTTCTTTAACAATTGGGGTCACGTAACTCTATACGATACGTCATCTAATGTCTCGAAGATTTCTTCTGTTACTCTTTAGAAGGTATATGGTTCAGTATTGAACTACACCTGCACTGTACCTTAGGTATTATATATCTGAAAGTTGGTGCAGAGTTTGTTTTTTGACACTCTTTGATGAAATGAGCCATTTGCAGTTGCCCCCAGTTATTTGCTATTTGTAAGTAACACACGAAATTCATTCTGGGCTTTATCATTCCTGTATAATAGCGTTTTTAATTGTTATTTCGGCATTCTGGTGAACTCTTGCTGTGGCATGTACTTTTTATGTTACTTTGCAATGTACAGTATGCTGGTATGTATCTACACTGTATTATGTCATCTTCTGTATAATACGTTTTGCTATTTAATGTACATATGTTCATCAATATTATTCAGGGCTCCATGGAAGACCACTATTTATTGGTGAATGGACTACCCTGACAAAAGATTAGAAATAAATAAATAAATAAATAAATAAATAAATAAATAAATAAATAAATAAATATGACATTGTGTATGGGCATGGGGATTCAATTATAAATAAGCATGTAACAAGATCTCTTCAGTAACCATTTTAGAGAAATGAAAACTATAGATGAGAATTCAGTTTATCCTCCTGCTTATTTTGTAAGGTGAACTGTCATTTGGAAATTACATTCTATTCTATGTTTACCCTAGGCCCACGTCGGGATGTGATGAAAGGTATTAGAAAAATTTGACGTCTGCAATGATTTCCCCTTTCGTAAGTGATACTATTTCAGTTTCATTTTCAATTCAAATTTCATTTGTGCATTTTCAAGAATAGGATATTCAAACGAAAATGCAACAATTAGAAAGAGATTTTGATATTTGTTATTGCACATTGGAAATCGGAAAAATAAAATCTGATCTGTTGGCGCAGCAATGCCACTCCGATGGTAAGCTATTTGATGTCGGCCGCCAGACATGCCAGACAGTCAGGAACATTGCATATACTAGTCCCCATGATCAGACTTTTTGGTCAGTGCCTCTAGTCTGATACCAGTTTTAGTAAGTTCTGTGTGTAGTCTAACTTGGAATAAAGGAAGTAAAGTAGAGTAGAAAAATGATGAAGTCTTAGTAACATGAATTAAATCCAGAGATTAATAACAGAATTTGTTACTTAACACTAAAAAATTTGTTGTGTAAATATTTTTCGTTACAGATTTTGACAGTTTGTATTCCCTTAAACCAAGTTGACACTTTGAATAATCATAATCTTAAGTATCGTGATCAGTGTATGTAAGTGTTTATGAGGAAAAAAAATACTCATATCATCCCCAAACAAAGTAAACTGGAGCAATGACCAAGAATATACACAATTACTTACATCCCTCAAAAACACACACAAAAAAAGTCTTACAATCGATACCTATGGGATTCCACAAAGGATTTTTTTTTTGTTTCAAACAATATTTTATTTCGATTTCATCATCCATCATTGATTACAATTCAATATTTAATTGTGTTGCTTGCAGCGTGACATTTCAAACGTATATCAAAATATTACAAAATAATTCTTAGGACTGTCATTGTGTAAATTTCCGATTGTTCTACTACTAGTATACAATACACAGTAACTGCTTCACAAATATAATCATCCCCGCAATAATTATAAAATCAATTGTTATCGCCTAATGGGTCAGCAAAACCGTATGTACAATACACATTACAAAATATACCCATTGCTTTGTGTAAGGATGCTTTGTGTAATCGATTCACTTTCATTGATCAAATGAAATCTTACATACGTTTTCTGTTGTGTAGATAATAAAGTACACGTACCACTGGTATATAGGGCCTTCCCTCTTTGATTCGATGACTTTGTCACATAATGATAGCATAGTCGGTCGAATGACCTTTGGTCGAATGACCTTTCTTAGGCGTAACTGGTTAAACTTAAAGTGCATTACTGTCTAATAATCTCTGAAGTCTTTTATGAACATTTTCCCTAGGAGTTAAGATTAGGCAGGAAGTGAAGAATTCGGACTAAGATTCTTCGTTTTGTGACAAATCATTTTTTTTTTTAAATAGCTCAGAATTATCTTGCCCTTTCAAAGAGTTGGGACAATTATCCGATGATGGGGATGGAGTGAAAACATAAGACAATGGATCAGCTATGTAATGCATTATCTGTTTTATAAGATTGACACCAAAGTTGAAGTGCCCTTTGGATGCGCTTGGTTTAAGTTCCTAGACAAATTAAACTAACTGGGTCATTTACCATCTCACCATTTATATTGATATCACGTATACTGTTTAATGATTTGTTAACATAATCGCTGACAGTACTGAAGAACACGTGAAACTTCATGCGATTAAAATTTGAGTGGATAACTCTTTCTCTCTTTTTTTTTTTTGGCGAGGCGTATAGGTAATGTAAGTTTTTATCTATTTGTAAATGTCTATATAGGCCTACTTCGAAATAAAAAAATGAAATAAATATTGTGATTTTACTTTGACTTTGACTAATGCAAACTTATATGATTCGTTTCGAGTATTTATCCAAGGCTTTCTATTTTCTTTGTTTGCGATCATTAATGGTATAAATTTCTCACAAAGATAAACTAGCTTGATTATGTAACGTTACACGTATATCATATGGAGCCTATATGACCTATCAAATTCAAGCTCATCAATCATCTCTAACCACTTTTCAGTTGCCAAGGCTGATATTAAAAGCTGAATTTTTACGTTCTACTATGGGTGGCATCATCTGCAACTGAACATTGCTAGTGAAAAAGGGTAAACTGATCAGATATATCGGAATACACTATCCCGTTATAAAAGTTTTATATGTTAGCAGGTCAAGGAAGGTGGGAAGAGACGGTAGGCCTACACATTGTATTTCATGATACTATGCTAAAAAGGGATAGTTTGTGATGCTATCGAAATGCGATTATGATTTATGTCTGCGTGAATGGTAAATAAATTGAGCGTATAAATATAAATCTGTAGTTATTAATATCTCTTTTCAATAAATTAACATTACCAGTTGATTACAGACCCCTATATTAGGAAAATATGTTTTTCTCTTGAAATTTGATTGAGACCAAGATCCATTGAATGTTTAGAAGAAAAAAAAACACGATCAGTTTTGCTACTTCGTAATACTCACGATGATTCTTTTTTGTGTTCAATTATTGTAAAGATTTAACATTTAATGCAACTCGGTTGTTTGAAACTCATCTTGGAGTGAACGTAAAGTCCAACATTACCTCACTCACTTTCCATGTTGGCGACCCGTACACGAGAAATATGTGGAATATTGAATATGGGTTGCCTAGTGGGTTTGTATTTTATCTTTAGCCAGGCTTCTGTGTCCCTATTATTGAAAAATGATATTTAAAAGAAGGTAAGTATCAAACCTACACAGAATCACATTAAAAAAAAAAGACTTCTGCCATAAATCAGTGCCCTAAATTAAGTTAAAATGACTTGTAACAGTGTTACAACTTACAGATTATTAAAAACCCGATTAAATGAATTATTCTTAAACCATTTTAATGTATAACAATTACTCGAATACAGTAGTTTATTACATCTTGTTCCGGTATCTAATGAGATGTAATAAGAAGCCACTAATGCAACAAATAGGTACATTCAAATATTGTGAGTTGCTCCAGACAGTGTTAGCAGGAAAAGAGAAAGGACATGAAGAGACTACGGATAGAAAGGAAGGCCGAAAATATTACAAGTACACAAAATGCACATAAATCATACGAGATTTTTTAATCGGATCCCCTTTCGAAAGTGAGAGGAATGAACATGAACCTCTCAACAGCAATGTAATACTCACCGTGCGGCTCTCCTGCGCTCATCACATGATGGCGCAATCATTTTTCATTCTGTAGTCTCCATAACTAACCATCATTATTTCCCAAGTGCAACGCTGTGCAAGGTAAAGGAAGTCTTTATGATTTTTTTCTTCATTTGTGCGTTTGTTTTCCACCTGATGCAATTAATGTAGTTCGGAATATTTGTAGTCTTATCATTATTGCAAACTACGAGTCATGTAGCACTTTCGTTTATATTCAAAATATTCCAACAAAAGTATGCGAGAAATCGTTATGTTTCTATTCCAAGACTACAAAACCTCAATCGTGTCAGACCCCTCCCCTCCCCCCCCCCCCCCCTCCTGCCCGGTCTCTGCGCTCAGATACTAAAGTTTCAAATAATGTTTTGTTCGTCTTTCTGTTTTTTTTTTTGTCTTCGTTTAATATCTTGATCAGATTGCCAACGTCTCTTTATAATTTTTTAAAGAAAATTAAAAATGTTTTTTTTTTTGTCAAATATTCCGCAAGAAATATGCAAGGAATTGTACAATATATATATATATATATATATATATATATATATGCCTCCTTGGGACTGACGCCCCCCCCCCATCCCATCTACCTTAAATAGTTAACATCGTGTTTTTTTACCTGCTTTTTTTTAACCATTCTTTAAATTTTAACATTTTTATTGAAATAATTGAGTATATGAATATAACAACGACCCAAGTCCAATTTTTGGCCAAATTCAGTTTGACATGGGAAATTGTAGCTTATGCATGGACTCATCTAGTGTATAAATGATAAATCCTAATAACTCCCGGAAGTGCCTGAAATAAATGAGTTAAATCTTATATGACTGTAAGAATGAAGGACTTGGGTCATTCTTACATTCATATTATAGCGCCCTCTCTCGTCCTTCTCTCATCTCTATAGCAGAATATCATGTATATGAATCAAAGAACGACCCAAGTCCATATGAATCAAAGAACGACCCAAGTCCATCACACAAAATGGCCTCTCCACAATTAATGTTAATGTTAATTGTCATAATAATATAATAATGTTCTAATTTGTATATACAATGCTGCCTTCCCATCACAGTTAAATAGAATATTATTGGACAAACAAAAAAGATATGAAGTTTTTTTTAGTTTACTCGAAATGGTCTTCCATGGACTTGGGTCGTTCTTATATTCATTATACTCAATTTCCAGATATTCCATCAACAGTGTAAAGATAGTTGAATAGCAATTCTATATTCGTAAGATACTTTTTCATGTAGGAGAGGCTACCCCCTCAGAAATCCTATACCCATTCTCGGTCACTATATAAATACGCTGAGATATTGAAGTTTTAAATGACTTAATCAGTAAATCAAATATATATATACTAGTACTAGTAAGTTTTTGCGTGGTGTGTGTGTGTGTGTAAGTGTGTGTGTTTCTCGATCTTAACAAATAGTCAACGTCTCATCATACGTTTCGACTGATTATTCTCCTTTTGTCACAGTATTTTTGCTCTTGTCGTCACAGAACTTCTGAATATAGAACGCTATTGCCTCTTAAAAACGAAATCGGAATAAATATTGATTGCAATTGAAAAAAAAAATGAAATCGGAAAAGAAATCCACGACTTTCCCTGGTTCGAAGGGGAGGGGTACCATTGACCTTTAACCCCCGCGACCCTGCAGAGTAATCGGATGTTTGGACTGTACATAAATGATTCTCCAAATAAAACGGTGGCATTGTTTTATTGATGGTGAGACGTCCATGATTCTAAAATCAAGGAAGCTCACATGCCTTTCACGTCAAGACAAGAGCATTTTTCAAGTAAATGAATTCACATGAATGACCATAAAATTAAGCACGCAAGTAAATAGTATGTATTGCTCTTGTTTATGAATTTTCAGTCGACTCAAAAGTTCTGGCGAGGTTGTGTGGTGGAAAACGATTATGTGCAGCTGTACAAGACGAACACCGACGTGAAAATTTCTTTGGAGTTCTGCCGATATCTTCTAGAAGCCACTGGGCATCAGTTATCAAGGAACAGAGATGAATTTTTATCGTCTTGCTTGGAATCACGATGGTCTTTGTTTTCCCATCAGTCATGCTCACAAACCACAATATCGGGCTTCCACAGCAATATGGCAGATTGAAAACCCAATGCCTATAAACCCGTTATCCGGTAAGTTTGCTGTTGAGACAACGCATTCCGATCAATATTTATCTATTCCAAACATTCATGCTCGATATGATCATACTACATATTGTTATAATTGAAAAGATGACGAAAAACAAAAATACTAGCTAGGTTATTTCACTGAAGTCTCAGTAAGCCCTGATCCATGCAAAGTGTGTTTTTTTTTTTTCATTCCCTCCCGTTCCTTTCTTTGATAATGATATTGCATACATTCAGTAAAGCGTATGAGTATACCTTACCCCCAAAATAGGCATGCTACAGCCTTTATTCTCTCTTGCACTGTCACCTGCACACACGACGCACTGTCACTCGCACACACCTACACTTTTATTGTCTACTATACCATGCAGTAGTCAATGGTGCTGCGTGCTGTTTTTTTTTCTTGTTTTAAAGCGCAAAGTCACTATTTTTCTTTTCTGTTTTTTTTTTTCCTGTAGCAAAATGTGTTTCGTGTATTAAAGGGGAAGTCCGGACGATTATCAGCCGTTTCGTGTGTAAAGAACAATATTTCATGAACCTATTACCCTTTTCCCGACGAGAAAAGACCATCAGATACATTTACTATGATTTTTTTTTTTTAAATAAGGTAATTCTTCATGTTCGAATCCGTCGCGAGCTGCCCTTCGTACTATCTGTCCCAGGATGCATTGCGCGTGACGTATCGGGCGCAGTTTCCTCAGCTGAGAGCACCGCGAGCGAAGCCCAGCTACGCATCGATCTCCCATTGCACTGCTGACTGCGGGCGGTATCTGCATGACGTGTGCCTTGTCGGCGCTACTGCAGGAGACCGTACACCGATTTAGGAGTGCTGTTGCCAAACGCTGTATTCCTTTATTCAAATAATCTTCGTTATATATCTATATAAAATCTTCAAAGATTAATGTAAAATAGTTGCAATGCTATAACATTTTCGTTTAAATTGAAATATGTGTGTATTATAATACTGCCGTACTTATTAGTGTCCACCCCATCACTTACAATGCATTAGCTGTTGTCGGGCTGTGCAGGCATACATTTACGTCTGCTGCTGCCAAGTGCTATCACAATCCGCGATCGTTTTTTCGACTTCTGAGTGTGAACAATCTGAAATCAGTCTGTCAATGTCAGAATTATTGCCTCTTTTGTTGTCCGAGACTGTTGAAAAGTGTGTCTGACGGTGATAAAATACGACAGTATACATGTAACTTGAACCGAGGAAGAAACGCCAGCGCCAGCTTGGTACCGCCGCCGCGCCGCGCCGGTAACTACGACCAGCAGCCCACAATACACACAGCGTAATCGGGCTGCGTGTTGTAGCATTCAGGATCATGTAAAGGTAGTATCGTGGATAGATATCAATTTAAAATCGAAATATTTCTTCAATTTGAAGACTTACTAGTAAAGTTGAAGTATCGACAACACCCTAACACTTGACACATCGGCATTTTTTTAATGAAGCAATAGATCATGCCGCGTGCATCCGCTGTGTGGTCAGAGACTGTTGAGCGGTACGCTACTACCGCTTGCTTGGCCCGTATCACCGTTGCTCAAGCAGGGCTCCCCCGAGCCAGCTGACGCTCCAAGCAAAAAGCAATGTGAGGAGGAAACGTCACGCTGTCACGTGATCTTTCTCGCCGGCGTACAGAAATCGAACGGTTACGATTCAAAATTAGTGATGCTAAAAAATCGATTGTGGCGAGTTGGGAGGGTCTTTTTCAATGAAACTTAGTCATTATGGTCCTTTATTTATGTAGATTTTGGTTAATTTTTTTCAAAATCGTCCGGACTTCTCCTTTAAGATTAAGAGTTTTATAAGTACATATATAATTGGTGTTGTATTACATTGGTATCACATATTCAGATAGGGCCTCATCCACGTCAAGCTCTGCTTATGATGACGGTACCCTGTATTGATTTCTCCTTTGTTAATAGATACAGTATGCCTTAATATGTTATTTTGATTGATAATTATGTCACTTCAGACTGAATGTTGTTACGCAAACGATTTTTCTTTGTATTGATTTGTATGTATCTGTATCATTTTGTTTTCATTTGCAATTGTATTCGGAGAAAGAAAATGCAGAAATAAACCAAACAAACAAACAAACAAACAAACATAGCCCAAAATGTGTCCTACATAACTTAGACTATAACTTAATATATTTAATGACAATTTACGTGAAATAAAAAAGTAAGTTTAAAGTTTCACATGTTTTCGCGACGCAGTGATAAAGATTACATTCACATCAGGTAATGCAATTTTATGAGGCGTCAAAGTTCTGATACCGGTATCCGGTAAGTTTGCAGTAAGTTTATCCGGTAAGCCTGCTGTTGAGACAATGCGTTCCGATCGATATTTATCTATTCCAAACATTCATGCTCGATATGATTATACCACATATCGTTATCATTGAAAAGATAACGAAAAACAAAAATACTAGCTAAGTTATTTCACATAGCCCAAAATGTGTCCTACATAACTTGGACTATATACAGTGCGTATAAAAAAAAAACCGCAACAAGATTTGATTTCAAATTTGTGAAGATTGTGTTAACTTTACACCAAAGTGAGTAGCAACATCTTAAAACCACATATCTCCTCTTTCCAATGATATCTTATTCATTCATACACGGTCATGGATGGCTGAGTAATCATTCTTTTTGGACAATGGGTCAAATTGGACTTGGGACCAAGTTTAGGTACTGCAAGAATCAATGCACCTTATTAGGAATTAACTAAACAAATGGAATAATGAAATTAATTTCAATGAAATTAATGATCGCAATTAATGAAATTGTTGAAATTAATGATCCCAACTTACCATTGTCTTCTTTCGGATACTAGTATCTCTTTTTAACGGGTGCACGTCACGAGACCGACACCCACGAGTCATACAGCCCACAAGTTATACAGCTCACAAGTCATACAGCCCACGAGTCATACAGCTCACAAGTCATACAGCCCACCAGTTATACAGCCCACGAGTTCGACATCAAGTAAAATAAGCCCAGGAGTTATACGGCTCACGAGACCGACACTACGCACAAAAGGCTCATGAGACCGTCAGTAAGCAAACAAAGCCCACGAGACCGACACTACACTTAAAAGGTCCACGAGACCGACGCTACGCATACAAGGCTCACGAGACCGACATGACGCAAAAGAGGTTCACCAGACCGACACTAAGCAAAGAAGGCCCACGAGACCGACAGGATGAACAGCGCCACCTATAGACCAATGCATTGTATAGGGTGTCCTGATAATAGCATAGGAAGATATGAGAGATGGAAAAGAAGAGTTGCCATCTCCGGCAGGGTGTTACCCCATCAGTTGCCCCCCCCCCCGAAATGATCAAGATCTTTAATTGTGTTTGCATGGGTGTGTGTTTGTGAAAAAAATGAACAAAGTACAGTAAAAGTGTGTAACAGATCTTTCCACAATGAACATTCGAGGGTGTTGATTTAGTATTAATTAAAAACAAAAATTAACGTAATCGTCTATTAAGGTAGCGTTAGGGATTTGGAAAAAAACCAGATGCATCCATGAAAACAGCTATTGTTTTTCACGATAAAATGTACTGTTCGGAGGAGAATAACACAAGCCACAAAATTGAGGTGAATCCCTGCGATATAAACGTTTTAATCAGTAGAATTACATTATAGTTACAGAGAAAATTACAAATAGATCTTACTGCAAAACGTCAAAGCAGGAGGGTAGAATATATAAAATAGAATCAGCAACTAGTGAATCGGGAAAGAGAGGAGGTAAAATTTATATCTTCCCCATCTTCTAGCTAAAAACTGGGAAAGCCTATTAAAAATAGCACGATGGCAATATCAAAGCTCTAAAATTATTCCATACATCGTTATTGTCCTCTTTTAAATTCATTTGTGTTTTTTTTTTTGTGTGTGTGTGTCTCTTTTTTGGGGGATGAAGAATACTAATTCTTTTTTGGGGGGCGGGGGAAGGAAGAATACAATTCAATTTTTCTACTTGATAACAATGTCGCTCCCTGACACACTTGCCCCCCTCCCCAGAAGTATGTAGAAATACATATTTGATGACGTTCATAATTATGTAGATGGTCACCATCTTTCAATTGATAGTGTTACGAAATTACACCCGCCAGTATGTTATTTTTCCGTTCATGGAACACCCTGTACAGGTGATAGACATGTAGATGGCGCTGTTTATCCTGTCGGTCTCGTGGGCCTTCTTTGCCTACTGTCGGTCTCGTGGGCTTTCTTTGCTTAGTGTCGGTCTCGTGAGCCTTTTTAGCTTAGTGTCGGTCTCGTGGGCCTTTTTTGCCTACTGTCGGTCTCGTGGGCTTTCTTTGCTTAGTGTCGGTCTCATGAGCCTTTATTGCTTAGTGTCGGTCTCGTGGGCTATGTTTGCTTAGTGTCGGTCTCGTGGGCTATGTTTGCTTAGTGTCGGTCTCATGAGCCTTTTAGTCCATGGGCCAGGCCAGATATTGGTACCATCTGAGGTGGCAAAACCTTTTTGGTGTCATTTTGTTTGTCGGGCATAGATATGCTTATCAAGCTATGATAGCATTTCCAAATGAGTAGCTTAGTCATAGTAAATGAATTTTATACCAATTTGGTTTCGTTGTTATATCCCTATACTTCTGAATCGAAACTAACCGCCATACAAAGAAGAGCACAGTCTTCTGTATGTTCCATAGAGCTGTAAAATGCAGCTCTATGGTATGTTCACAGGTGTTCTGTTGTAAACGCGGTGCGCTTAGTCTTTATTCAAGGCAGCGAAGGGAATATCCAAAGGTTATGATGTCCACAGCGCTTAGTCCTTATTCTAGACGGCGAAGGGAATATCCAAAGCGTATGATACAGTGTATATCCTTTTATCTAAAAACAACAACAACAAAAGCAATTCCTAGTGACTTTTACCGTATTTTTCAATCATTTATCATTTTCCTGTGAAAACGCTACGGTGAAAATGCTGATACCACGCCAATGTCGCTTTATTTCCCTCCAACAATATAAGATAATGCAAAAACAATGTACCGGTACACTACGATACATTATAATGAATGATATTGTAAATGAACAGAGCGATTTTTGTTTAAAACTGATGTATTTGTTGATAGGGTAGTATAAAAACAGTATAGATAATCCCTTTTATGAGGAACTTTAGATATGATAACGGTACATTGGTCTAGATAAAGAACTAAGCGCACCGCGTGACAGCTGTGGACATCATAACCCTTTGGATATTCCCTTCGCTGCCTTGAATAAAGACTAAGCGCACCGCGTTTACAACAGAACACCTGTGGACATACAGAAGGCAGTGCTCTTCTTTGTATAGCGGTTTAGTTTCGATTCAGAAGTATAGGGATATAAATACGAGACCAAATTGGTTAAAAATTCATTTATTATGACTAAGCTACTCATTTGGAAATGCTATCATAGCTTGATAAGCATATCTATGCCCGACAAACAAAATGACACCAAAAAGGTTGTGCCACCTCAGATGGTACCAACAACCCATTTTTCGGGTCTTGGCCCATGGACTATTTTGTGCGTAGTGTCGAACTCATGGGCTGTATGACTCCTGAGCCGTATAACTCGTGGGCTGTATGACTCATGGACCTAATATTGATGTCGGTCTCGTGGACCGTATGACTCGTGGGTGTCGGTCTCGTGGGATGCCCCCTTTTTAACATTACATTCCATACCCCTCAACATGGCCACCATTCCTTTCCACACAGAGATTAGCTCTTTTCTCCATGTCACGCACAGCCCTGCGAATCATTGGGGCTTGGTGGTGTAGAGCTTCAAACTCATCAGTGATTCTTTGTCTCAAAGTTGCAATGTCAGGTGGAGGGGTAATGCTCTTGAGATAACCCCAAAGAAAAAAAGTCACAAATCAGATCAGACAATTAAATCTTGTTGCGTTTTTTTATACGCACTGTATTTCATGACAATTTACGTGAAATAAAAAAGTAAGTTTAAAGTTTCACATGTTTTCGCGACGCAGTGATAAAGATTACATTCACATCAGGTAATGCAATTTTATGAGGCGTCAAAGTTCTGATCTTTATTACTAATCCAAAGTTATAAATACACACATATTATACACACAGATACAACAAACAACAGTAGAGAACTTTATGTACTTAAACATAGAGGTAACAGTCTTGTAGATATTCATGAAGATCATGTAGGAACCTTGCTTTTAGAATTTGTGTTGCTGGAAAAAAGGGTTATCATGAAAAAGATGGGAACTTAGAAACATTAATAAAAGTTCAAATAACCTTTTTTTTTCAGAAGAAGAAGAAATAACGGATCCACGTTTGATTTGTTACAGTTACCCCATTACAATGTGACAGCAGTTGACGTATGCCAAAACATAGGGACTTTATAACATGAAAAAAGTTCTTTTGGTCTGTTGGTCGATAGAGTGCTTAGACGTACTTATTTAAACGCAATATTTACCAAGTCAGTTTGAATCAAGGATTACGTCTAAAACTGGACTTTTATGAATAGACACATTGTCAAAGAAAACGTTTATGCTGTGAATGATTTCATTTCATTTCGTTTATTTCATTTGCAACAATGCAAAACATTTTCATACACAAAATAACATAAGATCAATACAATGTAGTAACAAAGAAAAATACATGAAGTAAACAATACTACGCATCACAAAAGCAAATGAAAATTGAATTGAAATTAAAGTTGCAGGATATGGGGGAGACATGCTGAAAAGCAAAGCTTGTATTTTGCAGTCTCCTCGTGGACAAAAAGACTAAATAACATCAAGGAAGCAAGTTGCTAGATACAATTGTATAACATAAAAAGTGTACAACACATACAGAGCTATACAAACAAACAAACAAACAGACGGACAAACAAATGCAAGTAACTTCTCTTGTTAAAGAGAAAGACAGAAACAGAAAAAAAGAACACAGTGTACGAAGAAGAGGGAATTATTTTTGAAAGAAGAAACAGAAAAAGACACACAAGTGTGACTTCTCCACGATTCATTGCAAATAATACGAGGAGCTTTTTTTCTGTAACAAAAGTAGTTTATCCAAATGCGAAGAATGTGTGTTTCCCAAGGCGAGTATTATTATCATAATTTAAATAAGGTAAAAATCAGAGATGAATGTAACGTCAAAAGAACGTTCTTGGGTAAACAAAATCTAATTTTATTTATAACAACTATATTTCTTGAAATAATACGGCTTATAAAATAAATATGTAAATTCCAAGTTAGATTACGGTCAAGAATCACACCTAAAATCTTAATTGAAGAGACTTCTCCAATAACTGTGTCGTTCAGATAGACATTCCTTGGTACATTTTCAAAAGAGTTACTAAAAATCATGAATTTGGTTTTTTGAAGATTTGTTGACAATTTATTTGCTGTTATCCATTGAAGTAATTTATCTAATTCAATATTTAAACATCAATTAACATATTAGGATAAGAATGTGACAAGAATACATTAGAATCGTCAGCAAATAATAGAAAGGAAAGAATGCTTGATGAATTCGGCATGTCATTAATATAAAAGAAAATTTTAAATAAAAGAGGTCCAAGCAAACTTCCTTGAGGCACTCCACAATTCCCGCTATCGCCAATGACGTGAAAAGTACCCGGATGTTGATTTAAGCGTCATTTACAGTGTATTATGGGATAGTCCGGGATCCAAGTCACTTCCGTTCGTACGCGCGTGATACGTGACTAATGCTTTTTACACATAAACCGACTGTATTCTATGTGTACTTATACTGTTTTCTCGACTTGAATCTTAGCTTTGATATGATTTGAAATTTCTTCTTTCTTAAGAAATTGCTGTTAATACGACTATGGGTTGTTACTGCGAAGCTGCCATGTGTTGTTCGCACGACAATAAATGAACAGATTCTACAGAAATAGGTCCCTTACTGGCATGCGAGACGTGACGTGGCCGCATGGGTGAAGTTTGCGGGTGATTCCACAGCGCAGCGCGCGCGCGACTTACTAGTACACGTAGTAATACTTGCTTGGAAGAAATTGCTTCCGAGACAGGGTAAGTTCGAGATCACGGTTCGTTCCCGATTGTGTTCGCGGCACCTCGACAGAGAACAAATAAAAAAAGATGGGCATTCCATGACGATATCCAGGTGGGTGAATATTTTCCAGCATATTTTCAGCGTATGCAGAGATGACTGATCAGTGATGTGCACATCGATCGCATGATCAAGCAGTACGATGTACCGCTATGTCTGGCTTCGATGTGTGCGGTGGTACAATAATGCAAGGCCTAGGGCAATGCGGGGGCTGGCTACAGCTACAGTGTACGAGTATCACAGGCCTGGCCACTGGCTGGCTCGGGTACAGCCGCCTACTGTAGGCCCTACTAGTATCCGTGGTCGGCGCGGCGCTATAGGTAAGGTACACGTACGCGCACGCTAGCGCTGTGCAAAATATGCCCCGCGCCAGAAGTGCCCCAGTCCCGAAAGTGCACTAAATCTTGACGAAAAAGCCACATCCGGGTACTTTTTACGTCATTGGCGATAGCGAGAATTGATTCGAGACTGAGAATCAGTAATGTTTATTAAACGGGTCTTGCTTATATTCAAAGATAATTTGTAACCAAAAAGATACCTTTACATTTCTTATATTTAGTGTTCATGATTTTTTGATGCATGCAATTTTGAGTATCGCAATTCTCCTTCGGTGTAATTCTCCAATTCTTGTAGAATGTCACCTATTAGAGAGCAAAACAAAGTTGGGGGCAGGGGGCTTTGAGGGGCCCCGGGGAGGATGGCGTCCATTCGCATAAAATTTATATCCCAATTGCAATAACACCTGTCAAGTTTGTACCAAAATTGGGCAGAAACGTTGTCCCCCAATCAACATCACCCCCTCCCCACATCAGGGTCCTTCTCGGGATCTGCCGTGAACAAACTTGAGACTACAGTTACCAGTGTATACTCATATCACACAGCTTCACTTATCACAATACATGGTTCTAGGGAAGATTCGTTAAAAAAAGAAAAATAAAAATCCTTCATTGAATTGAAGGAATTTCCCCCAAACCCCGGAAGGACGAGCAATGCGTCAATCGCGGTCACCAGAGGAAGATGGAAATACGGAACTTTAGCTACATCGGTTGCCCCCTCCCACCCTGTACTGCCGTCAACCACTTTAAACACTATAGTCACCAATCTGTTTCTTCTGATTATAAAGAAGAAAATGTGTCAAGATTTTCTTGTAAAGATTTCATTCAGCATTGTACTCCCACGGACCCAAACGATGCGGAGAAGGATGCCCATTTGTACACATTTTGAGTCTAGTCCTCTAGTTATACTACCTGCCAAGCTTTGCAAGAAGAAATGGCCATGATGCTTCAAAATAAGGGGAAAAAAGGTGTATTTGGAAAAAAATGTGGACCCCAATTCCTTAAGGGGTTGGAACCCCGAATCTGCCTTGAACAAACTTGAAACTACAGTCACCACGAGACCACTGTACTCTGTCAAAGCACTAACTTGCTCTTTTAATTCTTGTTTTAGAGAAGGGAGATTTTTGAAGATTTCTTTCTCCCTTAGCCTCGGGCCCCCAGAGGACGTGATGCCTACTTCAAGGAATGGAAATCCCATAACCCAGTATAGGGACGCAACCTGTCCGGTCTGTTGAAAATCTGTTCGTGAGTTTTAAGAAGATGAACATGTAAAAAGTTGAGGAACGACGCGTGACGCCCGACCGGCGCTGGGCGACAATAAACGCAATAGATAACTGGAAGAAAGCCAAAATAAATATGTAAATGCGAATCAACATTTACAAAGCAACAATATTAGTGGAACCTATCGGTGAAGTTTGAGGAAAATCGGACAATCGATTCAAAAGTTAGGAACCTTTAAACTTTCGATGCCGTCATCGATTGCTGGATATCACAGAAAACTATACAGTACATCACGTCATAATGTAGACAACAAAATATAAAAGTTCATTAGGTAAAGTAGTATTTTTTTTTAATCACAGAGGAAATAAGTGATTCCATCATAACCTGAACTTTTGTTTTATTTACTCTGTCAAGAATCTTCTCATCTGCAACAATCGGTATAACACAAGACTTAACAGAACAAAACAAAACAACTTGAAACAACAAACAAAAAAGAATCCGTGTTTTCTATCGCCTGTACACGTGTGAAATCTTTCTGGACTTAAGGGATTTATTTGGCAAGATTTGGCCCATTGTTTACAATAATGCCATGGAAAGCTTCGGCCATAATATTTGGGTTCAACAATTCGAAAGAAACCTTCGTGTATGTGATTAGGAGTGTTGCTTTTGGTATCTCATTTCAACGCTTCATTAATCACCTTCCATGTATTGTTAATATCAAGAAATTTACATTCAACAATGACAATTTGCATGATTTTGTTTAGACGTGCTAAGGACGTTGACATGGTATAGGGTGAATACTGAATATATCCGGCCCATTTAGCAAAGATGTTAAGAGCAGAAAAAGTATTTCCGGTATTTTCAAACGGCCCTGTTTTTCTTATAGATAAACTTTCAATTTGGGAGTAATTTTGTAGCCTATGGTTGTCGGGGTACTTTCTAATAATCTCAACGGCCGCTATTATAAGAGACATCACGATGTCAAAATATTCAAAAGATGAGTGTTCATCATTTTGAATGTAGACCATCGACCAATCACAAGATTTCCCCCCTTCCGGGAAGCGTTTTTTTTTTTTTAAAGACGGCACAGATTGGGGCATGGAGCGTGTTAAACCTATGGGAAAAACGTTGGGCTAGGGTTTTTGGTTATGGTAAGGGTAAGGGTTAGGGTTAGGGTTAGGGTTAGGATTGGGGTTAGGGCTAGGGTTAGGGTTAGGGTTAGGGTTTGATGGTTAGGGTTAGGATTAGGATTAGGGTTAGGTTTAGGGATAGAGTCCCCGATAGATTTTTAGTTTCCCCAATCTGCGCCGTCTAAAAAAAAAAAAAAAACACGCTTCCGGGAAGGTATTAATGTTTGATTCTAGAAACGAAAACAAGAATTGCTGAATAGATTATTCGTCACGGATTGAATAAAGAGGACTTTTGCATACAGAGGAAACCACATTTCAATACCAGGTGAAATATAAAAATACCTCGTGTAAAAAAAAAATATCATCAAATGAAGTAGATGAAATACCAGTTATTCTAGTCGGTTTTCTGATAAGCGCCATTAACCGTTATTAGGTAAAGAAACTTTTGACAAAATCAAATCAAATCAAATCAAATCAAATCAAATCAAAATGTGGTTACCATAATTCAGAATATATAAGTCAAAATTGACAATAATAGAACATTTTGTGTTGTTGAGATCCTTGTCCGATAAATACCATAAAGTAACTCGAAAAAAGAATACTCACCAAATTAGAATTTGGTAATCTGTCAATTTCCCTGACAATTATATTTTCTTTGTTTGGTCTTCTATCTACATAAATCACTTTCAAGAGTTCCATGTCAATCTCAATTAATGTTATAACAGATGGTTTAAATTTCCGTGATACACAAACTGGTCCCACCTCTTTTTCACTAAAGACTTTTGTATTTGAGTAATCAGTTTAAAACGGTCGACATGTACCAGACACGAAGGTGACATATTTTGTTAAAGGTTTTGTTGACAGTTGAGGGCATATACACAACTGTACTACAGAAAACAGGCTATCAATAAATTGAGTGAAAAATATTTTCGGAAAATATGAAGTACTGCAAACACAAATAGAATGTGAAGCTCGGTCATTATCGGCAGGAGAACGCGTGAAACAATTTTCGCGGATAGGTATCGTAATGAGAATAGTCTTATGCGTACTCATTTAGGTTCAAATACCAAGGAATATACTCTGCTAATTTCACCAAGGAATCGCGAACATACTGTATAATGGCTCTTCTTAACAGAGATGTGCACAATAGGCATGATAGTAAGTGCGAGATCAAATGCGAGATTTACACATTTCTCAAAAATACAAAAATGACAAATGAATTTAGCAAGGAGCAAATTGAATTCAAATGTGGACGTAAGAATGGATGCAGAAATATGCCTAGGAACAAAACTGTTTCAAAATTAGATAAAAACAACAAATATCAAATCATACCTTCCTTTAGCTCATATCATGAGTTATTGAAGACCTCCCAAACTCTTTCGCTCATCCTGTACGAAACAAGGAATACTTAAGACTAAGGAATCAGGGGAGCATTTCATGAAGCATTTTGTCTGATATTTTTCCCAACAAACTGTTATAAGCTACTAAAATCTTTGTATCTGGTTGGCTGAATGCAAATTTGTCCGACAAATTTGTCAAACAAAATGCTTCATTAAATCCCCCCCCCCCCCCGATTTTCGTCCAAGAAATGGCACAAGTCTCGAGGATCCAAGTGACCTAGTTTTAAGTGGTAGATATCACTGAATAAAGTACAGGCTGAGGCTGAAGAAAAAAAAAATAACTCGTAGCATTTCATTGTAAAACATGGATTTGTTACAGTATGCAGTACAAGTTGTAATACCTGACGTCCTCGTAGCAAATCCGACTTACATTGAAAGTTTGACAATGGCAGATGACATTGAGTGGAAAAGTAGCAGCGAAGTGATTTTCAGTCCTGGAAATTTATTTCACCAAAAGCTAGAAGTTTCCTGTTTTTGTAATATAACCTATGGTGGCGTATAGCGCACTAGATGTACTTTACAAATCACGGGTTTGAGTATCAGAATTGTGTAAACATCATCACCGCAGAGTATGATAGTATTGTAAAAAAGGAAAGGAATAACACACTGCATCATATATACCGGGGTTGATTAGATTAATAGTAAAATTTAATTCATCAGTATGATTAAAGTTGATACATTTACCGAATGTATGATTAAAGGTTATACATTTACCGAACAAATTTATCAATGGTAAAGAAATATACTGTCAGGATTTTTCAACTTTTCATTGAAGGATTTTTGTTTTCAAGAAATGTATTTTTTTCTCAGAATTATTTGTTAAAAAGTGTAACTTTTAAAAGCATACCAGCCAGATGACAGTATGAACAAAGGGTATAACTGATATCATATTTTAGAATTTTGGAAGCATAACAATTCAATGACATTGAGAAAATGCTAAGATTGTAATTACACGATACATGTATTGAAAATTACACTTTGCAGCATGCAAGTTACGGTGTAAATGTAGCACACGAGAAGAAAGACATATACATATGATAAACTTATAGAATTGTACAGATACCTCCTTGAGGTTGCATGTAGGGACATATTACGCATTCAATTACATTCTAACAAATGTATGTTTATGGGAAAAAAAACTGTTGCAAAGTTTCACTATTGCATTGATGATGTGGTGTTCTCTTTATCGGCTGCTACAGACTTAGTTAGATTGAGAAGGCAGCTGCCTGAGACGTACGATAAGACTGATTGCATATGGCCATCAATATTGTAAAGGAAAGTATGTTCATCATGCAGTAGGTATAGGGTTCCTATTATCCGGTATTCATTCAATCTAGTACACACAGTTTGTAAATCCGAAGGGTCGTTAGGCCTATTCCAAGAGTTCGTTAACCTGAACAAAAAAAATAAATAAATAAAAGTTCGATATTCCAAAGCTTCGACAGTACCCTGCCAGTATTCTGCATTTTGAATGGAGATATCAGATATTAACCTAACACCTTTCGAGGTTTGAATAATTCAGTGCAGTTTCAGTTTCAGTTTATCTTATTTCGACACGGTCACTCACTTCAGCCAATGGCTGTTCTTCAGTGAGTCCGTGAAGAGGTAAAAACAGATCAAAGTAACATAATACAACATTTTATACGTAGTATACATAACATAAGCGATAAAAACAAACACAATTATATACACTTTAAAATCAACGACATATCAAAGAATTCTACAGTTTATACTGAAATAATACCATAAAATCACTTACGCATTAAAAGAAGAAAAATATGCATATATATATATATATATATATATATACAAACATGTGATAAATGAAAAGAAACAAAAAATAAAAGAAAATAAAGTGGGACCATTCAAATATATAGACTTGATACACATACTCATCATAAAACTGCAAGTAATTATCTTAAAAATCCTACCTTTGTATAAAACGTATCTATTGCAAACTATTCCACATTCGGGCACCACGATATGAGAAACTGCGGTTTTTTTTTTAATTTGAGGTTGGTTTGGGTACATCTAGCTGGAGGGTTGTCTTCCTCAAACCATACAAATATTGTCTGTACATAAATAATTCATTTATATGTGAAGGCATGTTTTCGTTTACAATCTTATACATAATACATAACAACTGTTTATCGCGTCTATCCGAAAGTCGATCAATGCTATCATTACACTTTGTTTGGATCAACTGACATAGGGCTTCACTTGGAAATTTCCAGTCAACCCGCATAACCACTCTGAGTGCTCTAAATTGTATTTTCTGTAATTTTTCACAATATGTTTTTGCCATGTTCCCCCATATGAGACTACAATAATCCATCTGATTCAGAATAATGGTTTTATAGAATATCATTGCCATTTGCTGCGTGATAAAGGGTCTGATTCTTTTCAGTAAATACAAGCTCTTGTTCAGTTTTTTCTGCAAACATTCAACGTGTTTTGCCCAGTCTAAGTACTAGTCAATGTGTACACCAAGGTATCTGATATGCGTGACTCGATTAATGACCGTGTCGTTAATCTTTACACAAGGAACTGAAATACTCTTGAGTCTCCTTCTCGACCCAATCAATAAAAAGTCACATTTTGGGGGCATTTAATGCCAACTTATTTTTACACAGCCATGCATTTATTCTATCTAAGTCCACATTTAGAACTGTCACCAATCTATCAATGTTGTTACAAGAGTAATACAAACATGTGTCATCTGCGTAGAGAGAAACCATACTATTCTTTACGCACAAAGGTAAGTCATTTATATATAAAATGAACAGTAAGGGAACTGGATTTGAACTCTGGGGGATTCCACACTTAATTGTCTTTGGTCTAGATTGAACCCCATTGACAACTGTGCACTGGGAGCGATCTGTCAGGTACCTGCAGAACCATTCAACCACTGAATCAGACAGGCCATACTGACACATCTCACGTAATAGAGTAGCATGGTCTACTGTGTCGAATGCCTTCTTTAAATCCAATGCGACTACGCCCACAAACATTCCTTGATCGAATTTGTTGAGCCAGTATTCAGTTACATTAATTAAGGCCGTCATTGTTGAGTGTTTTGTCTAAATCCTGATTGATGTACTGCCAGAAGTCCTTTCTCTGGAAGATATTTGTACAATTGATCAAATATGAGTTTTTCCATAATTTTCGCTATCACTGGTAAAATTGATATTGGTC
Source organism: Diadema antillarum (assembly GCF_040938485.1). Taxonomy (NCBI): domain Eukaryota; kingdom Metazoa; phylum Echinodermata; class Echinoidea; order Diadematoida; family Diadematidae; genus Diadema; species Diadema antillarum. Next base: position 135,154 of record NW_027272681.1, read on the forward strand.
TATAATTGTTAACCTGCGATTTTTGACCCTCACCTTTGTATACGGGCGTGACGCGAGACCGTTTCCATGCCAACGGAACCTTGTTTTGATTCATCGACAGATTAAAAATATAACTAAGAGGTTTACAGATATATTCAGCAATGGACTTTAGGATAAGTGCAGGTATATTGTCCAAACCACAGGCCTTATCAGTAGCAAGATTATGTAAATGGTTCAGTACTTCGTTTTCTTCAATATCCATAAAACGGAAAATATTTTCCGAGTCCATGTTTTGGGACAACATGTCTCTGCAGTCATCTGCATACTCACTATTTTCAACATTTTCTTGAATTGTTTTACCAACATTTGTGAAATATGCATTAAAATATTCAGCTATTTCTTCTTTACCCAACATTTCTCCACCTTCGGTTTTTACTTGTGTTATTCTACCAGTTTCACATTTCTTCGGGAGAACAAAGTTCAACAATTTCCAGACCTTGTCAGATTGACCATTACTGTTATTGGTACTATCAGTAATACTCTCTCTTTGCTCTACGAATTTGAGCGGTAACCTTGTTTCGTAGACGCTAGTATTTTTCCCAGTCAACAGGTGAGCTTGATTTCTTTGCCAAACGCTTCTGATTATCCCTTTCCTTTATGAGTGAGATGACTTGATCAGTAATCCAAGGTGATTCTTTCTTTTTAACTCTTTTTTTTTTCTTTAGGGGAGCGTGTTTGTCTATCACCAGTCGTATCATATTTTCAAATGCAGTGTACGCTGCCTCTACATTAATTTCATTCATGATGTGTTCCCACTACTCCATAGAGAAATGATCTTTTAGCAAACCATAATCAACCTTCTTAAAATTTCGAGAAATCTTATATTTGTGTTCAACTTTGTTTTTGACACACTTTTTACCCCAGCCACAATATACAAGATAATGATCACTCAGAGACATGGGTAAAATATCAACAGTATCAATTTTAGCTGGAGTATTTGTCATGATTAAATCAATCGTTGACGAGGTGTTTTCCGTAACTCTAGTAGCCGAATTAACTAATTGCACATAACCAAAGCCTTCCGTTAACTCAAGCAACTGTTTTGTTTGCCATGGTTTATTTTCCGGTATTACATCACAATTCATATCCCCTAATATAATACATTCTCGAGTTAGGTCTTATATTCTCTGTAATACCAATTCAAACAATTTAAAATCTTCAAGTTTGCGTTAGGCGGTCTGTACCATGAAACAATAAAATATGATTTCACCTTTACAGGCTTTATTTCAATCAATCATGCATTCATTCATTCATTTTTTATTTCATTTCCGGCCAAAGCATATAATATGACATTGCATATACACAAAGTCAGTACAAAGTAACTTTTACATGTCCAAATGAAATTTAAATACACGTCATTTGTTTACATCAAACAAAAAAACATATTTTGGTAGAAGAAGTACAAGGACAAAATGTGACTGAATCATAACAAAGAAAAGGTCGGAAATGGAGGGGACTGCTAAAAAGCCAAGCTTGTAGAATGCAGTCCCCTCGGAGTCGCAATATAAAAGTAATACACGAGAGATTTTAACATAATCCACGGGAACCAGAGCACAAAACGAGTACGCACTCAAACGCACACACATGCAGTAACAAAGCAGCTCTCTTACATACACGTGGAAAGGATAAAAAGGAGATAGAAAGGGACAGGAAGACAGAGGGAAGGGCACAGGAGGAGAGTATTGGGGGTCGATGCCAGGACACATGAGACCTTGGTCTTACCGAGAAGTTGTCTTCATATGAATGATATATAACATAATGGTTATGAAATAACGTAAACAAAATAAAGGCGTTAGCAGCAAGAGAAATCAGTTAGGAGCTTTAAGAATGCAAATCCCCAGTAATATAAGAATTAATAAGCATTTTCTTTAATTTCAAAGTAAAAGTGTTAAAACTTAGAGATTCTTTTATACTGCTGTCAAGGGAATTCCAGAGTTTAGGTCCAGCGAAGGAGAATATAGATTTTGCAAAAATTGTCCTAAACATGTCCTAATTGTCCTAAAAATTGTCCTAAATTGTCCTAATCACTACACTGTAAAAACATCGGTGTTAGATTTAACACCACGGGTGTTAAAATGCACTGTGATGGTGTTGAAAAGTGTTCACCTTACACTTCGTGGTGTTATTTTGACACTGTACCTGGTGTTATTTTGACACTGTACTGGTGTTAATTCAAAAATGACACCACATGGTGTTGATTTGATATTTGTTGGTGTTAATATCAATGATTTAACACCCGTCCAGCTTCAATAAGAGACCACACCAGCTGGTGTTACTTTGGTGTAAATTTATTTTCACATTTTTTCAAAAATCTAGTATTTTAAGGTAAAATTCTTGACCGTCTTGTTTAAATTAAAAATCAACAAGAAGTGCAGTTACTAAGAAACTCTTCAAAAAACAGTTTAAAATTTGGAAATGACACCCGTAGGTGTTAATTTAACACCATAAATGAGCACCGAAAATTTAACACCAGCTCGGTGTTCACTATTTAACACCGGACTTTTTGCAGTGTAGCATTTCCAGATCTTCATTCATTAAATCACTTCTCAGTGTATAATCTACATCACTCCGTATATATGCTGCCACACCGCCACCTGCTCTGTTTCTATCTTTCCGTATCAAGGAATAATCTTTACATGCAATTTCGCTGTCATCAATAAGCTCATTTAAATGAGTTTCGTTTAGCGTTAATACATGAATGTTCGACTTTGACATAAATAGTCGGAGTTCATCAATATTCTTCGTGAGAGAAGCACAGTTAAGATGAGCAACTTTCAGCCCAGGACTTACTCGTAGTTTCTGTATTTGTTTTTCCAAATGTAATGACATAATATTTCTTTTTCCCCATCAAGCTTCATAATATCATGTAACTGCCCAACTGTACTGGAGTCATTATGACCGTCGTTCTTCACTTTCAGATACATTTGCCATATCATTGCCAGCATGAAATGGAAATTCCTGGAAACAACAAAAAACGACAAAACCAAACATTGTCAGTTACAAAGACGTCCTTGCTGTATGGAGTGCATTTCAAATGGCACCATCTAAGACAACCGGGACATAACAATGCATTTTTGTTATTTTTAACACTTTTGTTACACTTCATACACGGATACTTTAATTTCATTATTTATGGTTTACCGGTCATATTTACCAATGCTAGCCATGTCCTATCGCAGTCTCTCAATGTCTGCCATGTTCCTGATGGTGACTCTTCTGTCATTCATTCCTTCGGTTCTGACAAGCGCTGTGATCTTCCCGTCCTTGGTCCACACCCGTCTCACTGATGACCTGTCCTTTGCTGCGTGGACAAGCTTCCTTCGGTGTGATGTTAGATCCTCGTGTACAAAGATGGGACTCCCTTTGAAACGGGACTTGGCGTTGAAGACGGTCTGCCGAACGTTGTATGATCCGAACTTGATTATGATCGGTTTTGGTCCAGGTTTCTCTCCTTCAACTCCGCTTCTGGGTTTCGGTGTGATGCAATGACTTCTGGAGATACATGTACATGTAGGGTCGAGTGAAATGTCCAAGTGGGTCTTGACGACGTCCACGATGAGGTTGTCAGTGTTTTCGTCGGCTGTTTTCGGTATACCATAAAACCGGAGGCATTCTCGCCTGGAGTATTGCTCTTGCTCATCGAGTGCATTCTGAACCTTCTTGAGGTTCCTTTCCAGATATTTCAGTTGCTCGCTCATCGATTTCTGTTCAGCCTTTAGTTGCTCAAGGTCCAGCGAGATTGCTTGGTACACAGTTTGTGTCACTTTCTTCAATATGGCGGCCGAGATCACGTCATTCAGCTTTTGGAGAACGTCGTCGCAGCACAATGCCTCCTTTATTTGAGATTGCAAGGCTTCTTTCACGTAGTCCATGGTCAATGGAAATGTCTCGCTTGGCTGATCACCTGCACACTGAGGGTCTCCTTGGTTGTGACTGACCGGAGATGCTGCCCGTAGTCGGTAAGCCCATGGTCCGTCACCTTGCTTGAGCTTTCCGGCAGGTTTAGCTGCCATTTTTCTTCACTTTCTCGTCGTTCATCCACAAATTTCAACGAAATGGACTTCTTCCAATGTTAATCTATCAGCTCTTGGAAAGATGAAGAAGACAGTACAGTGATACATGTGATTTAACGTACTTAATTCTGACGACTAGAGGGGCATGTGGAAAGTCGTGTGTGGCGCACATACTCTTGGAAATTTTAATTTCCAAGCTAACAATCTCTCTGTCCTACTTCACATCATTTTCAATAATATCAAGACCAAAACACGGATTTATTTTCAATTCAATTAATTTCGATGATGTTTTCCATCAATAAAAGGAAATACATGAAACAATGTGATGACTTGATTAATTCAATTTGTAAACAATTTTGAATGATATGGCATTGTATAAAACACATTTTAGTTCACTTCCTGAGAGGGCGTTAAAAAAAAAAGTTTATTTCAGTTTTGAAGTTTATAGATACATAGCACAACTTTTAAACAATTTGGAAGGACAAAACATTCAATATAATGCATAGATGTATAAATGTAATAGATACAAATAATGTAATAAATACAAATAATGTAATAATGTAATAGATACAAACCACTTTCTACTGGGTCCCAGCAAGAAATAAAATTCTTCGAGACGTCCTTGAATTTCATTTCGAAATATCAAAAAGAAACATCTGAATCACCCAACTCGTCACCTTTCAAATGCTTGTAACCCTTGAACTTTGCCCTCAGTAAGTCGTTATTCCATTTCCCGCTGCAGTCGTTAACGACCCGGAGGGCGCCCTTCTCGTCCAATTTGAGGAGGACTCTGAACTCATCCGGCATATTGTGTCTATTGGTTGTGTAGTTCATCTTGACGTCTTCGAAGTAATGCGTGGACAGAGTGCGATTCGTCGGATCTTTGTAGAACGGAAAAAATCCGAAGAGCTGAATTCGAGAACAGAAGTGAGTGACTGCTGCGTAAACCGCTAGACCGCTACTTGGAGCTCTCAACTTCAGAACTCTGCAAATGAAGAAATGGTATATAACATCAGAAGGAGAATGATTATTCCATGTATAAGAGAGAGAATGTAACATGTAGTACGGGTGCATTGTCCGGGCACTGTGTGTACACGTGTGTGTGTGTGTGTGTGTGTGTGTCATTATTATACATTCTCATTTTACCACTTTCGGAGGTGCTAAACCTCTTGCACCCTTACAAGTTTTGGAATATCTAAGATGTCTGCAAAAAAAATATATATCTGAAACTCTATTACATTAAATTATGCACGGGACGTTGAACCAAAGAATAAAGCAATGTCAAACCAATTTGATTTGTTGTCGTTGTTGTTTTACATATCAGTCGAGCGAATTCGTCAAATCATCCTAAATGATATGCAACACACCTACCCCAATGATGAACGCTATGTTTTCCAAATGATATTAATTATGCCTGAAATGATGGTTTTACTCATGCAGACAAAGAGTTGAACTAACGTTTTCTCTGGGAGATGAGAGATATGACTGTATGAGAAGTTATGTATTTTATTTGTTGTTGCTTTTTTGCGGCCAATTGGAAGATATACCTTGAACATTTCCCATACCCTCAATGACGCAAAAGATGCATCATTTCTCAAGCATCATGCTGGACCCCGTCCTTTTCTTTTTTTTATTGTACAGCGTACTAAAGTTATTCAGTTTTAGTTGCCAAACAGTCAAGCTTTGTGCATGTTCTTGCATGTCTATTGTTCTGTATGCAAATTAAGATGTAACGCTTGTGATTATACTACTGATATACACTCTGAAAAAAGTCCGGGTTAGAACTGGGTCACACACTGTTCCGGGTCAAAAATAACTTGGAGTTTGGTCATGAAGACCCGGAATAGGGTCACCCTGACCCAATTCATGACTCTGGATGGGGTCATATCTGACCCCATTCCTTGTCATTTCTGACCCGGAACGGTGGATGACCCCAACGGACCCAGTTCCGGGTCAGTGCTGACCCGCACGTATAATATATATGGAAAGAAATCCGATTTGAGGAGGACGTTGATTTTTTGTTCTCCCTTTTAATCGAGCTTTCGGCCTTTCATGGCCTTCATCAGGATCTACCAACAGAGCACACATTACAATAATTTTCAGATGGCATAATGTGCCATGATGTAATAAGTGCAATGTTATACAGCGTGATGTGATATATCAATATCAATTTTCTAAAATATTGCCTTTACACGACTCAATCATTTACAACACACAAAAATAGAATCTAAAATCATGTCATCAGCATAAAAGTATTATGTATCATTCAAAAAGAAAATGAAAACATGAATTCTATTTCTCTATCAAACTTTTGAAATATAATAATTATACTTTGTCATGAAAGCAATGACATGCCGAAAGCTCGATTAAAAGGGAGAAAAAGACAGCAACGTCAGCCTCAAATCTGATTTCTTTCACTACATACTATCAGTGGCGTATCTAGGGGGGGGGGCAAGGGGGGCACGTGCCCCGGGCGCCACTCCTTGGGGGCGCAAAAAACGAAGAAAAAAAAACGAAGAAGAAGAAGAAAAAAAAAGAAAAAAGAAAAGAAGAAGAAAAAAAACTCGCGGGGGGAGGGAGGGAGAATGGTGGGGGGGCAGAAAACTAAATCAAACAAGATAAAAACAAAACATGATGATGACACGGACATAATGACAATGTTTATTGTGTTCACACAAGAATTCCATGTTCTGTCAGCTGAAATACAAAAATTTTCTGCTCGCTCGCTGCGTTCGCTCGCCAAACTTTACATAAAAAAGAAGGTAAGAACAAAACGGGGATGACGCGGTAAAATGATAATGTCTATTGTGTTCACACATGTTATTCTATATCTTGCAGGCAATATGTTTCACGGAGCAGCGGCTGCAATTTCTTTCGTTTTGAAGCTATCGCCAATTGGATCAAAAGAAGGCGCCAACGGTTTCGAACATACGGGGGGCAGAAAAAATCAAGCAAGATAAAAACAAAGCGTAATGATGACGCGGAAATATACAAATTTCGGCTCACTCGCTCGTACAATTTAGAGTATTTTTTAAGTCTACAGTTTGTTGGTATAAATCGTTATCTATAAGGCCGTCACTATATCTTGATTAGAATTGTGAGATTTAATAAGCAAAAAATGACAAGAATTCCATGTTTTGTAAGCTGAAGTACAAAAATTTTCGGCTCGCTCGCCAAACACTCGCCAAAATTTATCCAAAAAAAAAGAGAAGAAGATAAGAACAAAACGTGACGATGACGCGGACAAAATGACAATGTCTATTGTGTTCACACATGTCATTTTATATTCAGCAGGAAAATTGTTACACGGAGCAGCGGCTGCAATTTCATTCGTTCTGAAGCGATCGCCGATTGGATCAAAAGAGGACGCCAACGGATCCGAACATACGTGGGGGGGGGGGCAAAAAAAAAACAAATCAAAAAAGATAAGAACAAAACGTAATGATGATGCGGAAATATACAAATTTTGGCTCACTCGCTCATACTTATTTAGAGTATTATAAGTCCTCAGTTTGTTAGTATAAATCGTTATCTATAAGGTCGTCACTATATCTTGATTAGAATTGTATGATTTAATAAGCAAAAAATGACAAGAATTCCATGTTTTGTAAGCTGAAATACAAAAATTTTCGGCTCGCTCGCTGCGCTCGCTCGCCAAAATTTATCAAAAAAAGAAGATAAGAACAAAATGTGATGATGACGCGGAAATATACAAATTTCGGCTCATTCGCGCGTACTAATTTAGAGTATTTTTTAAGTCCTCAGTTTGTTGGTATAAATTTATCTATAAGGCCGTCACTATATCTTGATTAGAATTTTAAGATTTGATGAGCAAAAAATGATGAGAATTCCATGTTTTGTAAGCTGAAACATAAAAATTTTCGGCTCGCTCGCTGCGCTCGCTCGCCAAAATTTATCAAAAATCATTACATTGATATCACCCTCAAAAGACCCCTTTTAAGTGCTTGAAAAAGCATATCATGTGGACTTTGTTTAAAGTCCCTACCGGGATGAGGTTGGGGTTGAACACTTTTTCAGAAATTAGGGGCGCAATTTTCGCGCTTACCCCGGGCGCCGTTTTCCTTAGATACGCCACTGCATACTATACACAATGAGACACCGCGTGCGTTTCGGACAGGAATGACCTCTCGCACTATACAGGGTGGACCAGAAAGAACGGAACAGCTAAGATCTTTAATTTCAGCAATATTGTTGCAAATATGTCATTCTTCTGCATGCTTTTGGAAATACCACATTTTTTTTTTCCATAGAATGTCACCAAGTTCTTTAATTTTGGTTGATGCGTTATGATTTTAAGACCATTTTTGTCAATCCTTGCAATTATCGAATTGTGATCATTTTGCACTCTCAGAGATACCGAAACCAGCGAGAATTCGGCTTGCCAGAACCAGTAGCGTTCACAATGTGTGAAAAGTGGGGCGGACGGTGCGGTTGTCATTGTCCGTTATCATTGTGAAAGAGACAACCTGTTGAGCTCATTGATGTGATAAATTTAGCTGGAAAATAGCGAGGTTTATTCAAAGGCATGATTGGCAGTGACGTGACTTTATGAGTGGTTAAGGGATGAAGCCCGTACTTTTAATCAAGTGCACATTGATGAATAAAAGTATGAAAACTGAGAATATTGCTAAGTCCGTTTATGATTAAATTAATTTATGATTTTCATTATGCTTGCTTATCTTTGTAGGTTTCATTCATCTGAACATAATTATACAGGTCAGACAGCTGAGATTGAGAATTGTTGAAATCGGTCAGCCACATTGTTAAATCGTGTCTTAAAATTTCTTGCGACTGCTCGGAGACACTGTAATTTTACAATAGAAGTCTCGGAGTCGTAGGCTAGCGAAGACATCTCTCCAACTAGCAAAATCTGCAGTCGCGACTAGTTTGAAGCCCGGTGAGATATAATCTGGGTGCCAGAGGTTGAACCTTGTTTTACCGTCCACCCAATGTTTTTTTGGTGTTTTTACCCTAATTCGGGGTGCTGAATCCGAATCTGGATGATGCAACTCTCGCATCTTTGAGGGTTTTGAGATATTCAAGATGGCCGCCAAAATGACTGCCAAAACCGGAAATTTCCCTCTAGTTCCTTCTAAATGGTGAAGAATTGAAAACAATTGATGTTTTATTTGATTTCGAGGGTGCTGAATCCGAATCTGAATGATGCAACTCTTGCATCCTTGAGGATATTATATTCAAGATGGTCGCCAAAATGACTGCCAAAAAATGGAAATTCAGATGTATTTCCTTCTAATGGTGATAAATTGAAAACAACTGATGGTTTTACCGTATTTCGGGGGTGCTGAATCCGAATCTGAATAATGGTGATAAATTGAAAACAACTGATGGTTTTACCCTATTTCGGGGGTGCTGAATCCGAATCTGAATGATGCAACTCCTGCATCCTTGTAAATTTTTAGATATTAAAGATGGCCGCCACAATGACCACCAGTAAAACCAGAAACTCCGATGTATTTCCTTCTAAATGGTGGGAAATTGGAAACAATTGATGGTTTTACCCTATTCCGAGGGTGCTGAATCCGAATCTGGATGATGTAACTCTTGCATTCTTTAGGATTATGCGATATCAAAGATGGCCGCCAAGATGGCCGCCATAACCGGAAATTCCCACGTATTTCTTTTTCAGTAGTTCGAAATTGAGAGCAATAAACGGTTCTACCGTACTTCGATTTTAAATTGGCCGCCAAAACCAGAAATTCCCACGTATTTCCTACTCAATGATTCAAAACTGAAAACAACATTAATGGTTCTACCCTATCCTATCGAGGGTACTGAATCCGAATCTGGATGATGCAACTCGTTGAAAGTTTGGAGACATTCAAGATGGCTGCCAAAATGGCCGCCAAAATGTATTTTCCTCTAAAATTGATGGTTTTACCCTATTTTTGTGCTGAAAGATTTCAGGTTTTCGTCAATCGTAAAATCTAAACCCAATTCTACTCTGCCGATAAACGAATGCATATTATAGTTCTTTTAGCCAAGTCTGAACTTGCTGTACAGTGCAACCAGCTCTACCTGATATCTTGTAATTGGTACGATACAGGTGTGTAGCAATGAACCCTGCAAGATTACAGACGCAGTTGAATAATTTGCAAGATTACACTGTTTCCTCTACATATCATGAATAAGCTTTGAATACTAAACATGCAACGCACACAAGATATATATTGGTGGTCTTGATGACATTGTTGAAGACACAAGTTGGACATTTTTATAGTTATGCTTCAATTTTTTCGGCAATATGATGTAACATTATAACCATAATATATAAATATATATATATATAAGCATATATATACGCACATATATTTATATACATATGTATACATATACAAAACGGAATAACCGAAATTACCCTTATTGATATCTACTATAGGCCTAGTGGTCATGGATACAACCTTTTCTAATGACGTAATCAGAATATGCGACAGGTTTCATAAGAATACGAGGCAAGACTCATCAGAATACAAGACAAGTTTCAGCACCAAATACCACCATGCCATAATTTGATTTTACTCTATTGATAGCCGAAAAGGATGAACTTTACATCTGTTGAGCCATATTATTTGCGACCACACGCACTATCTTATAACAATGCATAGAGAAATTTTTAGTCGTATCTTTCCGTTGGTACGTGTTGAAATTCCATTTGAGACTTATCGCAATATTTCAGTTTATTGTGACATTCATTTTGGATGCCATTATTACTTTATATTTTGGCTGATTTGACAAATTCGCTCAAATGAATCGAATATAAGGATGCAAATTAATGCTTTTCACCCTGGGTTGAATCCCCCGCTTCACGTTAGAGCACAGTATTTCACCATTTAAGGGAAATTTTAAGGACTTTACGTTTATACAGGACATTTCTAGATGTCCCAAAATCTTCGAAGACCTTCAGCAACCTCGAAATAGGATATATGATCATGCATTTAATTTCATATTTTCACCATTAAGAAAAATAAAATATTAACATTGGAATTTAAATTTCTGCCAGTTACTTTGGCATTCATCTTTGACATCTCAAAACCCCAAAGAATGCACAAATTGCAACAACCAAGTTCAAGGGTGCTGAATAGGGTCTATAGATGTCATTTTCAGACAGTTATTTTGACGGTCATCTTGGACATCTCAAAACCCTTAATAACACAAAATTTGCACCAACCATGTTCGGATTCAGCACCCTCGAAATAGTTGAAACCATCAATTGTTTTTTTTTTTAATTTACACCTTTGAGAAGGACATAGGGACTACATGAACATTTCCGTTTTTGACGACCACTTCGGGAGCCATTCTGGCGGCCATCTTATTATAATCTCATAACCCTAAGGATGCAAGAGCTGTATCCTTCAGCTTCAAATTCAGCAAACTCAACATAGAGTAAAATCACAAACTGTTTCCAATTTGTTACCATTTAGAAGGAAATAGGAGGTCTACATATGAATTTCCATTTTTGGTGGTCATTTTGGCTGCCATCTCTATTAACGCAAACCCTTAAGGGTGCAAGAGTTGTATCATGCAGCTTCGGATTCAACACATTCAAAATAGGATTAAACCACCAATTGCGTTCAAATTGTCACCATTTAGAAAGAAATACATGGGAATTTCCGACTTTGGCGGCCATTTTGGCGGCCATCTTGAATTGTCATAATCCTCAAGGATGCAAGAGTTGCATCATGCAGATTCAGATTCAGCATCCTGGAAATAAGGTAAAACCACCAATTGTTGTCATTTTTCACCATTGAGAAGGAAATGCATCAGAACTTCCGGTTTTAATTGGCGGCCATTTTGGCGGCCATCTTGAATGTGTCAAAATCCTCAAGAATGCAAGAATTGATTCATGCAGATTCGGATTCATCCCACACATTGTGAACGCTACTGGTTCTATGGCAAGCCGAATTATCGCTGGTTTCAGTATCTCTGAGAGTGTAAAAAGACCGCATTTTGAAAATTGTAAGGATTGACAAAATTGGACCCCAAATCATAAAGCAGTAACTAAAAAGAACTTGGTGTCATTCTATTGGAAAAGAATGGCATTTCCAATAGTATGGATAATAATGACATATTTACAACCAATTGCTGAAATCAAAGATCATAGGTGTTTCGTTCTTTCTGGGCCACACGTGTGTGAATATATATATATATATATATATATATATAACGAAAACTTGTTGAAAATAGTCATATCAATGTGTAAACACAAATTTTAAATGTTTATGAAATTGCAGAGAATATGTACTTGTGAAGAAAATGTCATACAGAGAATAAATCACATGACATCAAAGCAAATCAAATCATCCAAATTTTTCACAAAGAATTTCGAAAACAAATTTCCGCGTAATGTAGGGGGAAAGTGTAGTGAAGAAAAAAAATTGACATTAAAAAGTATGTGGGCGATGGGAGCAAACAAACTTTACGATTTTAGATGTTCAGCCTTCTTGTTGGTGCATGAGTAAATAAGAAGGTATATCGATTCGTTTCCAATTAATTACACAGAAACAGTGCGATCATCATGTAGCCAACCAGCACTTGACAAATACTATCTTCATCTATTTCTGCATTCATGGCAGTGCAAAATGCAATCGAAGAAAACAAAGTACAAACAGTATTCCATCTAGGCCTACTCACTTGGTCACTTCACTCTTGATCTCTGCCGGGCTGTAGGCGAAACCAAAGTGGAGATTGTAGAGATGGCGTAACGCCGCAAGCACCGTTTTCATTTCATTGTTGTGGGTCACATTACCGCTGTACCAGAGGATGCTACCGTTCATGCGGCTTAAGCTCGTCAGAAGTTCACGGCACAAGCTTGGTAACCCGTCGATAGCGATGTTGCCATAGTTTTGCGTACAGTTCGTCAGGTTCCTGTATTGTTCTGAATTCAATGTCATCAGACTGATTTTCGAACCGACGTCAGGAGCGAACTCGCGGCCAAACAGCGCCATATTCATTCGGATTACAAGATTGGAGCTGTCGATGAGGTGGCCGCACTTGCTGTCTGTTAGCACTCCAGAGTTGCCAATGACAGCACAGGTCCGTCTTTCATTCATGTTGATAGTCTGGTTGAGTCGCGCTATTTCCGTGACGTTACTAGAGAATTGCATATCCATCGGTGGAATACCGGTTTTGAATATTTGAAGGGTTTCTTCCAACGTCCGACGCTTGGAAAACGTCTCTCTGGGTAATGGTACGGAACATAGCCAACAGTAAAAACAGTATATATTGCAAAGAAAAAGCTAAATATTAGTATTACAAAGAGTAGAGTGATAAAAATGCGGTAGTTGATTCATTATTTTCAAAAGATATAGGTAAACTAGAAAAGCACTCTGAGAGCGCAGACTTCCGCCAAGCATGCAGCTCATTTCCACCACTGATCTTGTTCTTCCATAGATATATGAGTGATTTCTACCCATAAGTACTTTTAGCGTTGTGTGCTGAAAGTCGCCCGATTTCCCAATATAGAAGCTTTTGTTACGTTATAAACTCTAAGAAACTAGAGCATGCACTGTAGTGCTCGCATGCAAGCCTCAAATACGCGCAGCCTGAACTCCCAACTTCATTGACCCTACCAGGCAAAATATAAAAAATCCCTCATAAATTCCCCCACAAATTCTCGGATCACTACCAAAAGTTGGTTGTTTGTTACTTGTGCCATTCTCAGCCTTCACTCTATACCAGCCACCACTAAATCTCTGTTCGTCTAATCAAATATTTCTTACTCTTACAGATGTTTTCAACACGAACATTCAAACTCATTATCTATTCTATAGTTAATACATTTCTTGCGTGTGTGTTTATTCATTCCTCTGTTTTATGAAAAATTTTCTGTAACGCATCATATCCTGTCCATGTTCAGTTTCCAAAGCTGTACAAGTTGATTTTAAAGTAAAATGAGCAAGAGTTAGAGTGCACTATCAGCATCTAAATTATTGTCGTTAACAACATAACATGCTCTACAAGTTTAAGTTTTGGACATTGTCTTAACTAAGGTTAAACCTATTCTCAACCAGTTAAAGATAATGATGTAAAAATAACGTTTAAAACATTACCAGCACAACGGTAAATTTGATCGAAATCTGATAAATTTGTGGAAATTGTGACATTGTGAAGTTTAAGAAAATAGGTCATAACTAGTCAATAGAAATATTCAAATAAGTGATTTGATGATGTATTATTTCCTACCAACCTTCAAGAAAGTTTCTACACAGGATCTTTAGTATTTTAAAATAGAAAAGTAGAATATTCGACGTAGGATTGAACACGATATGGTGCAAATTTAGGCGTTATGATATCATCAGCTCACTCTTTTGCATAATGATATCAACTCTTTGAGAACTATTCACCAATAATTCTTACAGGGGGTACATTAGATTTCATGGAGCCTGAATCAATTACAAGCTTATGCACAGGACATTTCCCTGAAGCATAATCCCTTGCATTCATTACAGGATTCATGTCGTACTGTCTTGTCTTATTCTTCTAACAGGAAAAGAAAAAGTAAAGAGAAGGCGTTTTTGCTAGAAATTGATAGGCATCGACTGACCTAATATTTGATTTTTTAGTCTGCGAAAGCGGTCGTACTTCGTTTTAGTTATTGAATACCTGAAATTTAAGATTAAGATGAGGAACACGGGTACAACAAATGAACGAAACATAGAGGAAAAAAAGAAAATACAAATATGTATGGACATAGCAGATTCTTCTCTAATACAGGTGTAGGGATTTATAAGCCACCTTCTGCAAGCGGATAAACCGTTGTCATTCTGGTAATAACAACAATATGAGTCAATGTACACTCAGCAAAAAAAAAAAGAAACAAAGAAAGTAAACACTTTTTCAAGTTTGTCATTCTCATAGACTATCTGGCTAAAAATGATGTCTTATATAACATGTTAAAGGTAATCTAATTAGTTATCAACCTAGTAGGTCAATGAAAAAGTTAACTTTACGCATGAGTGAACTCTTCCAAGCTACAAAAGTAAAAATTGCAAAATGGACAAGTTGTTATGAAAGCGTATTTGCTCTGCCATATAATAATGAGAACAAAAGACAAAACGAAACGATAGAAATGCAAATTAATTTGCAAAAATCAACCCATGATCTCTATAATGTCTCTGTAACCCTCCAAAGATAAAGAAAAGCAAAAAATGAATGAGGAAAATGAAGAATCTTCTGTCAAATCCGCAGTCAAAAGACATAAGAAAAAAATCATGGTAACAAAGAAAGTTAAATTTGAAACGTTATTCCAAATTAAGAAAATTAGAAATAATGCTTGGTTCTTGAATTTGTTTTATGCATTCTTAAATTCCTTAATTAAAAGGTAAAATGAAGAAATTCCGTCGATTTTATCACCTAAATGGCTTACTCCCTATGTCATTTAAAGTTTGAATTGATGGAAAGTGCCTATGTTCCTCCTTCCGTTTTTCCAATATGTTTTTATTTTGAATGTAAAGGGAAACAAGGGAACGGAAACTTATTTCTGCTGTTTCATTCATGTCTCTCATTGCGTTTAATTGGTCTTTTGATGTCATTGCTATTTTAGAGGGCATTTGCAAATGAATTTCAATATGTCCAATTCTGCAATGTTTACTTTTCTGCCTTGGAGGACAAAAACGAATATGTTCACTCATGCTTAAAATTTCCCCTTCTATAAACTTACCAGGTTGAAAGCCAATTAAATAATCTTTGATATGGTATATGACACATTGATTTTTATCGAAATCTTCTATAAAAAACATTAACTGCAAAAAGTGTTTACTTTCTTTTTTGATGAGTGTATAATGTCAATGACAAGTTTTACACAATATCTGTTAATTATACATTTTATGTCTTTAGAAAGGACGGGGAAGTATACAGAAAAGAACACGCGCACCGGCAAATCAAGAAAAAGCAAACAATCCAACAACCAGTTGCAGTGCAGTGAGAATATTATAATGCTGTTACTAAAAGCTGTTACTGCGCCCCCATTCTTTTGTATTCATACCTTGTACACCTAACACATCCCTTATGGAACAAACACAGTGTTCACATATTTAACTATGTGTAAAATATGTGAATACAGTGGGATCACAGTGCTGCCACAGTGGTTCACCACATACAACTCACATAGTCATACACAGTTACCACAGCTTACCACATAACGGTCACAGTGTGTCATTTGTTGCAGTATGTGGGCATGTTGTGTTCATATAGAGTTGGCATAGTATGAATTTTCAGACTATGTGGTTAACCACATACTTATCATATTATGGTGACACACAGTTACCACGTAATAGCCACAGTGTGCCACATATTGTAGTCTATGAGAACATTGCCTCCACAGAGATGACACAGTGTGAAACGATGGTCCATGTGGTTTATCTTCTACTAGCCACATAGTAGTATACAGTTACCACAGCCACCACATAATAGTCGCAGTGTGCTACATATTTTAGTCTGTGGGAAAGATGTGTTCACGTAAGAGCACAGTGTGTATTTAAAACTATGTGACTTACCACATGCTAATCTCATTTAGATTACAGTTATTACAGCTTAGCATGTAATGACCACACTGTGTCACATACTGTAATATGTGAAATTTGTGTGCCCACCGAGTTGCCACAGTGTGGGAGGCTGTGGTAGACAACACAAAATGAGAGACTGTAGTAGATAACACAGTTTGGGATGCCTGCCTCAGATTGACATACTGTGTTACCTGCCACAGTATCCACCCTGTGATTTTCCGCAGTTCAGATAATAACACAGCATTACCACATGTCCCAATTTTACTGGTAACCATAGTGTGACATAACACGTACCCTGTGTTTCACACTGTGAATCACAGTGTGTTTTACTATGTGGCAACACTATGACAGTTCCAGAGATCTGTTACTGATCAATAAATACCCGTATTGCGGTCTATTTTCCCCCAATTTCTCCCCGATGGACTGACTTGGGTCTTTCTTGTACCCAATGGTCGGAGCTACGTCTTCCAAAGTGGAGCCAAGTTTACGGAAGCGAGGACGTCGATTCGTTTTAGGATGAAAGGGAGGTGGACATTTTGCTGCCACTTCCATCCCGATATCGGTTGTTCAACAAGCAAAAAACATAGCATAACATAACGAAACAAAACTAAACAAAACAAAACAAAAACAAAAACTGAAACACCCAAAACAAGTCTTCACAAATTTACCAGCAACGTCTTTACCAAGATCGGCTGACAAGCAAACAAGCAAAGACAAACAAATAAACAAACAAACAAACAAACAAAGAGCATACAATCAAAAATCACGCCTCCCGGTTGGCCCGGCCCATTACTCAGGCACAATTTTAAATTAATATACGGCACGACGCTACGCCTGCTATGCATTATACCGTATGTCCCCCCCCCCCCAAAAAAAAAACAAAAACAAAAACAAAAAACAAACAAACAAACAAACAAACACAAAAAACAAAAAACAAAACAAAAACAAAAACAAAAACAAAAACAGGACCCTCCGTAATGATAACTTTAAAGGACAAGTTCACCTTCATAGACATGTGGGTTGAGTGAATGCAGCAATATTAGTAGAGCACATCAATTGAGAGTTTGAGGAAAATCGGACAATCCGTTCAAAAGTTATGAATTTCTGAAGTTTCTGCTCACTCAAGGCTGGATGAGAAGACTACTATAGCTTGTGATGTCACATGAGTACAACAATATAAAGAAAGAATAAAGACTATTCAACATATTTTCACTTTTCTCGCATAACAAAAGAACACTCGACTTCTCTCTTTCAGAAGGCAGGGGATAATATTACCCTTAACATATGTCAGTAACAAGTCGAAGATATGTGCACTTTATTCAAAAAGTAAAGTTTTGTGAAATTCTCTTTTTATTTTCTTTATATGGTTGTACGCATATGACATCAAACGCTGTAGTAGTCTTCTCATCCAGCAGTGACTGCGCAGATACTTTAAAAATTCATAACTTTTGAACGGATTGTCCGATTTTCCCCAAACTTTCACTGATGTGTTCTACTAATATTGCTGCATTCACTCAATCCACATGTATATAAAGGTGGACTTGTCCTTTAAAAATTGTGAATCAATCCAAATACAACTTCAGGGAACGAAACTATAATTCATTGCCCACATCTTACAGAAAACCCATTTGATTCGCTTCAGTGGTCAAAGAGAAATGAGGAATTTTGTAGAGCTTGTCAGGAATCTCTTCCCTCCAAGTTCTGTCTATTGTCTTCACAAACAAGTGCTAAACTTGGAAGAATCAGACTCATGACATACTTTACAACAACCCATATTTCTCCTTGACCGCTTAACCAAATTGAATGGGGTTTTCTGCAAAATAGAGCGAAAACGTTATTTTTTAAGAACTTGAAGTAGCATTTAGATAATTTAATCACATTGGGTGTTATCAATGCGAAAATCTGATTGTATTTTTTTTTTGGGGGGGGGGGGGGGGACGTATACTGTATACTCGCCTCATTTTTGCTATCTCTTCCTCATTCCCCCAATCGCTGAGACAAAGAGACGCCTCCAACTGCTTTGACACTGCGTAAAATCCTGAAGGATAAACATTCAATCATGAAAATAAGATGGGATTTATGTTAAAAGTGAGTCACAAAAAGTAGGAAAAATTTCAACATTTCTCACGTGGGTCATCGGAATGCAGTCATAATCACTACTAGATAGTAAAAGGGCAATGCAGTCAAAAACACTGTGAAGTAAAGTTGCCTAAATTGCGATAGCTAACATGCATGTCACAATTATTCCCTGCTATGATCCATTTGAATTTTCACACCTTTTTGATAACCAGTTTGTTTGTTTGTTTGTATGTTTTTGCAGCGAAATTGGGCGTGCATTTACATAATGTATACTCATGCGATGAATGTTGCTCTTTCCAATAACGCAATTGCTTTGCACAATTAGTTCGATAGACACATTTTGTTATAAAAGATTGTACGTTTTGTTTTGTATGAATTTGTATCGATTACAAACATGTGTTATTGGAAATCAAATTTCTTTTGATTTGAAAATAAAAAGAAAAGAACCCTGATAGGTATATACCGCGATAGGTAATTCATAATACCAGGAGAGAAAAGTGTACAGCAGTAAAGTTAGGTAGACTGTCAGTCATCTAAGTTAAAAAATAATTGCCAAAAGTAGGTAACCAACAAAAGTATTTCAACATTTTTAACTTTATTTTCGATATCTAATTTCGAACACAGCAAATAGTGTGAGAATGTTTCAGTCACGTGAAGAAAGCCAGGGAGTTTCGTTTACTTTATGAGTTAATTAATGTCATTTAGTGCCCTCTTCTCCACTGCAACATACTGGGCAACATCATCATCTTCACTATCATCACAGTCATCACCATCAATACCAATGTCATTATCTTCATTATCATCATCCTCATGAATATTTTCACTATCATCATGATAATTATCATAAGCATCACTATCATTGTCATCATATTTATCATCACCAATATCATCTTCGTCATCATCAACATCAATCTTTCTACCCTTTGAAAGACTAAAACCATTTCGATTACTTTGATTGCTTAAAAGTCAATTAAAATGACATCTATGACGAATCACGACTAGCTGTGAAAGTGGAATTCGTTAAACAAATGATAAAGCATTTCAACTTTGACCGTTGTCCAGGACCATTGCCTGGGTGTTAACCATACACTCGCACACACACCAATTCGTACCGAAGGCTAAAAATAGGGGAAAATATGAACTCTACCTTAAAAATTAATTTTGAATTTGATGAAACTGATATATGCTTTCACTTTTAAAGTAACTCCAACAAAATTGAACACTATTCAGCTATTGCCAACATCATTGTCAGTGTTATCTGATGTATAGTTTTTGAACAATTAAGGATCAAGTGGGAAATATATATGTTTTTGTAACTCGTAGTAGTTTCATTTTAAATTGCATTTAAGATAACACGGCTAACATAAACTGGCCAATTAAGGTGAACTCCTCAGTGCACATGTTCTAAAGCTTAAAGTCAATTAAACATGTTCGAATTAAGAATTTATATAATCCATTGATAACATCTGATATCTTAGCCATGATGTTTCCTAAAGCGAGATTGCGACAATCGTAGGGCTACATGTGCTATATCAGTGATGATGATGATGATGATAATAATAGTAATGATAATGATAATAATGATAACAATAATAATAATAATAATAATAATAATAATAATAATAATGTCTTATTTATCCAGGATAGCTTCTTCTGTGTTGCCACTGCTCTACCAGAGGGCCCTGCCATTATTATTACCCCAGCGTTGCCAGGCAGGTACCCATTTATACACCTGGGTCGAGAGGGATATGGTGGGTAAAAACATATTAAATCCAAGGACGTAAGCACTGGTCGGGATTCGAACTCGGGTCCTCCGATTGGGAGTCGGGAGTCTTATCCACAATGCCACAGCAGCCCCAGAATATAGGAAAAAAATATCGTCACTGGTGCAATCCGTAAATCAAAGACGGAGTGCTTGACAGCAGTTTCTGACCAGTATAAACAACAGCCCTAGGAAACTCTGGAATTAATTACACAAAGCAACCGGTAATTATTATGTTCACATTGTTTTAGTGGTTTTGACAACAGACCAATCTCGGTTATCTCTCAGGTTAAATTTTTTCTCTTGGAAAAGTTAATCCAAAAGCATTTCATTTCATACTTCTTAAATCATAATCTCATTACTGTTGAACAGTCAAAATTTTTACAATACTTCCATTCAACTTATGAATGTTAGCACATAGTAATTGATGACTGGCTCGAAGAATTAAATGCTCTTGAAGAAGTAGCAGTATGTTTCCTATACATGTATCCAAATGTTTTGATACAATATCACATGAGCTGTTACTTTACAAATAAAAAAAAGAATCACGGGGTTTATGTCACGTTGTTATGTTGGTTTGAGAGTCATGTTTAAGTGGAAGGAAACAAGCAGTACAAAAACTATCAAAGCTTTAATAGCAAAGTAGAAAATAAAGGAATACCACATGGCGGGGTTCTCAGACCACACAGTATACTCTTTTTGCTCTTTATCAATGCAATCACTGGGTGTGTTGATTCAGGTACCTGCAACATAATTCTATAACCTGACGACGTTGCATGTTACTCTTGTGGGAAAATGCATGTAAATGATGCGGAATTAAAGCTTTAAGTCTGTATTGATGAAATATTATATCTGGTACCGATATAACAGATATAGAGACAAAATCATGCTGATAAAATAGATTTTGTAATGGCTATGTCCTCACGAGCCAAACCCATCACGAAGAATCTGTAGATGTGAATTTTAATGGCACTCTATAGACTTAAACAAGTAGACCTTGTAGATAGGAACCCTACTTGGCAAACAATATAGACTTGGCAAATAATATATTAATATGTCAATTAATTATCATGTAAAAGAACTGTGTTCAAGTTTAGCTCATAAAGTGGTTTCTTTGCGGCGACTTAGTAACACCCTTGATACTCGTGTACTTAACATTGTTTTGTAAGTCCACCAATCAACTCTGTAGTGACAATGCCTGTAGTGTCAACTGCGTACGGGAAAGTG